>NW_010365936.1:354984-356107 GCF_000414095.1 Morus notabilis
TTTTGCTGACGTTTATAAATAAAATAAAGTTATGTTTTAATTCATACTCAAGAGTGTTAGTAATATTGCTTAGTCCATAGACTATTGTCAACGAAAGAAGAGTCAGGGAATCCCTGCCGGACAAGCTCTTCTGATATAGTTTAAAATACATATTCGCAGTCTTAGGATCGATTGGGCAATCGAATTCGATTATGATTGTTAGATCGAACCATATGATGCTGGTCTCGGGGCATGAGAGTTGGACTTTGTGGTTGATCTAGACATGTTCACAACATGTTGAATAGACCATGTAACTAATTAGGTTAGAGCAAAAACCGTTTACAGAGCTCTAAACCTAATTATTACAACTTAAGTATATTTGTATAATTATCTCAATCCTGAAGTGAATACATAGCTCGACTTAATTTCTCATGGTCTTTGATTCACCAATGAGATTAGTTCATAGTTTTTGAACAACATCTCGGCTATTGGGATCATGACATAATTAAGTTGGAGTTGTGTGATTCACAGATATGGAATTCGTAAGCGATAATGTCACCTCATGCTTTATTGATGGGTGTGTGAATAAATAAACCAGGCCTGGTATTCAATGATGGTATTCATTGATTAAGACATCGTGACATGTGCGAGACTGTAATGACCGGGAAAAATTTAGGTTTAATCCGGACAGTCCGGTATTTGACCGAAATTCTTTCCGGAATAGTAAGTAGTAGAATTTTGATGTAATTAAAAAAATATTAGGTAGAAACTTTATGTACGTGGTAAAATTTTCTGAAATATGTAAAGTTATAATACAAATATTCTTACAAAGGAAATTCGTAAATATCAGTTATGAGTAGTGAAATTATTAGTACTAGAAAGAGACTCGTTTTGAGAAACGGAAAGTTAGGTCTCGACAAGAAAAAAAATTTGAGGAGTATAGAACCCACTCATTTGCTAGCACGTATCTTTATATATATATATATATATATATTATTTCTAAGTACGTTTCTTAAAAAAATTAGATTATCTAAATATATATATATATACTCTCACGGTAATAGTGAGATAAGTAAAAAAAAAAAAAAAAAGGGGAAAAGTAATGACTAATGGGGGGAATGGGGGACATGGGTTGAACATCCAA
>NW_010365936.1:356599-356913 GCF_000414095.1 Morus notabilis
CTAAGGCGTTCTAGAGAAAAATCTCAACTTCTGGAGGTAAGATTTTAGAGTTTTCGTGAGAATTCTATATTTTCTTGATTTAGATGAATAGTAACCCATCTCAGAAAAACTTATGTTAAAGTGAAAATTGAAACTGAGGTTTTGTGGAGTATAACAATAAGAGTTTAACGGTGTAAGTGTTAAGACGATTGAATAAAGTATTGGTGGATTTCTATCGAAAATCCATGAGCCTAGATTAAGAAAGAACATATGTTTTGTTCAATTTTATGTTGGAATCTGTGTTCAGGAATGTAAATCTTGACTCCAGGTACCGA
>NW_010365936.1:357599-412686 GCF_000414095.1 Morus notabilis
GAAAAGTTAATCTCATGATAAAATGCTCAATAATGCACAAATTCATAAGATTTAACTAAAGTTACCGTTTTAATGAGAAAATTGATAAACGGTAAGAGACTAAACGTCCTATTTGTACCAGCCTTCGAAGGAAAGGTTATTATGAGACTATGAAAGATATGAAACCGTGACTGAGTTGGATTGGTTAGCTACCCCACTCCTCACTAGTTATGCGCGCTATGGTACAATAGGACAGGGCCCCTAAGAAGTAAAAGACAAGAAAATGAAACACTATGGTATCCGTAAACAAGAATGAGAAATACATAATGATAGTCGTTTAGAATTTTGTAATAGGTTATATGATATGAATGCATTTATGGGTATGCATAATTATTGCATCTGTTATGACCTATTAATACTTGCTGAGCAAAAGCTCATTAAGTTTGTTCGTGTTATAGGAAGCACGGGTAAGGCACCGGCTCCCTAAAACTTGATGCTGGGCATGCAAAGAGGGTGTAGCAGCGGAATGTGGGCAAGTGGGTTGTGGATGTATCACGTGTTTTGGAAACGCTGCTGAACTTTATATATAAAATAAAATAGTGTTTTATGTATTTTGAGGACTAATGTAACAGAATGTTTTCAGAATGCTACATCATTTTAACGTACATGGTAAGAATGAAAAAAAAAATGACCTGAAATTTTAAGAAGTTATAACTAGGGTTGTCATAGAGGTTAAGAAATGATACTAAATATGAGTATAGGATGACGATCAAAAGTTAGGGTCGTCACAGAGACATCTTACGAACATATGTTTTTCTTATTTACAGTCATATAAAGGAGTTGAGGAAACAATGACTGGAATGGTAAAACGGTAATTTTCTATACCATTCTAGTCACTGATATTTACGAAGGATAATAGTGCATTTATTCTGTAGACCGTGTGATAAATTGTATTAACACCATCAGAAAAATAGCGCATATGAATCAAGAGATTAGTCGGCATCAAACCTTTAGTGGAGACGTACGATGTCGGAATTAAATACGTCGATAACTTATCGGGATAAATTAGTCGAGTATTGTAATTCCATAGCTTTGTTCATATGGGTCCATTCGGTCTCAAGGCTAGCTCTAATAAGTGGGAAAATTGAAACTGATGTTTTGTTACATAATTGTGTTTAAATAAATTCATTATGTTATTTTTTATTTATTTGATAATTGAAAAATAAAAAGAATGAATTTGAATTTTGAAATTAATGGTGATTAATTTAAAATTCAAAATAGAATTTGAACATGATTTGATTTGGCAATAAAAGGGGAAGGAAAAATTCGGAAATCCCAAAAGGCAAGAGAGAATTCGGATTTTGATTAAAAAGAGGAAGGAAAATTCGGAAATCCCATCTAGGGTTTGAGTTTTCGAATTTCCTCTTATAAAAAGATATTATTGAAAACCCTAGTGGTGGCTAAGAAGAAGAAGAAAAAAAAATATCTCACTCTCACTCTCTTCCTAGGGTGGCCGGATTTTGTAACAAAATTAGAAGGAAAATTGTTTCCTTAGGTTTTTGAAAAGGAGCCCACTCTCTAATCCCAAAACACTTAGAGTCATAGTCTTGAATTAACGAGTAGTTTGTGGTGTGATATTGTTCATAAATCAACGGTCTTGTTTCACGGCAATTCTCCATCTTGGAACGTGAGATAGTGAGACAAGATCCTTGCGGCCATATTTGATCCGATCGTCTTAAAGGTATGATTGTCATTTTATTCCTTTATCTATAAATATATATCATGCATGTATCTCTCGTTGTGATTTACGTTTAATTTAGAATTAAAAGAGATGTGAAAATTTTTAAAATTTCCGCCTACAAATTTATTGTTGTTTAAATGATTTTTCACTTAAAAATCACAACTTAATCCTACACTTCATTAGCTCTTTCCCAGAGCTAATGAACCAATACAGGGGAATATCATTTGGAGATTTGTAATAACGAGTACACTATATTACAAGAGGTTATGTTTTTTTCTTTTTTTTTAAAAAAAAATTACTGTTTCCTAGTCAGCCAGACTATACCAAGTCCTACCCCTCAAAGAATTCCATCACTTATAAGAAAAACCAAAAATCAATCAAAAAACAGTGTTTGAAGCTATACCTCATATAGCGAGACTATCAAAATCAGGATACCTCAAAGGAAACCTTTGAGATCCTATACGAAATTCGAGCAAAGAAACCACAGAGCCATATTGGTTCCAACCAAATATGATGCCAACCTCTTGATCTAGCAATGTGGGCTGCGAAAGTCGCCCCTTAAAGCTCAGCAGCAAGGGTTAGGAGTCGTTTTAACACCTGAAAATGCACGAAAAGCTTCGGAGTGAAGCTTGTGCACTTCTGTAAACCCTTCCACGGCTACCCATATTCATCTCCACCGAAGATGGCAGGCGACTACGCCATAATGACAGGCTTTGATAATATGTGTTTTAGCAGCAAAATTTGCATGCAACCCTAAACGCTCTAATATCATTAGTTCATCCCGGTTAATAGACGTACAGCCAACTTCAAAACTACCATCATCCATACCAACCATCTATCAGTCAAATTATATTGGATTTATCACAAAGTCCATATTGCCACAAAACTTCAATAAGGGCTAATATTGCTCTTATTTCTCCAAAAACATGTCACTCCAGTGCTAGAAGGCTAATAGTCTTGTGAATAAAATCCTGGACTGTATTAGAGATGAAGATTTCCCTGAAAAAGCAAAAACGTTCTGTAAATAAAGGAGGCATTGATTCCAAGAACATAACAGGGAATGGAAGCCTGATTGAGGCCCGTTTGCCTTAAAAAAAAATCAACACGAAAAGATCCATGGCGACTTTTCCAAGGATTTAGGTGTTTCTGGGAGGAACATGGCGCCTGTAGGGTTTTCTTTCCTCGGGAAACCGAAGGCAAAGAAGAGCTCGGATCATTTTAAGCACCAGCTGCTCTCAGACACATCAAAGAGATTCGCATCAAATTGGGGTACATCCTTGCAGCAGGAGAAAGGTAAAGTTTCATTTGTATTGACGGATCAAGTATTTTAGTCCTTGCAGGAAAAAAAAAAAAAAACATTATGAAGCTTACAGTTAATCCTCATCCTTGTGTTGCAGCATATCCAAACTCTGGGGAGTTCAAGCTCATTTGGTTCACCCATTGGTTCCAAAGAAACAATTGCTGATGGTGAATGCACCTAGTTAAACTCTGCAAGCTTTTACCATGACCATTCCACACAACACAAGGAACAAGTCTTACCCTTCGTGATCAGTTCTTCAAAAAAGGATGTTTCCTCTTTCAACTTAACCGCAGCTGCGGCGGAGATCAGCTGTCTCGATTTTGTCGAAGGGGAAAGTTCTAAAGATGTTTCTGCTAGTGGGGGAGGTTGCAAATAAGAATCCAACTGCAGAAGATACTTTCATTTGCAGCAATATCAATAAACAAGATAAAAAAATAGTATACAGAAAAATATTGTAACAGAATTAATAATTTAAATTTGAGTATATAAATAAATAGACCCTCTTAAAAGTAAAAGGTGTACTATATTGAGGCAAAAAAATATATCTTAGTAGACTGTAGTCTTAAATTCTGTATTATTACTGTTTGCAGGTTTTTAAGATCTCGTTCACTTTGTGGATTTGAGTTTTTAATTCGAACTGAAATGTAACATTTTTTTATAATTTTTCACTATAGCAGAAAAAGTTAATGTGATATTTTTTGAGAGCTTTTTACTGTAAAAATTTAAAACTGAAAATTCGAATCGGTGAAATGAACGAGGCATAAGTATGCGTTTGGTTCAAAGATTCGTACTATGATTCAGATTATGATTCGTAGGTCGTTACAATGTTTTTTCTTACAAAAAATATACGTAAATTGAGAATAATTCTGATTCATGATTCTGAATTTATCGTCCTCAGTGTAAAACATACTACTGCTGTTGGTCTGCCCCAAAAGTCTCAAAGTGGTAGAAAAAATGGTTCAAAGAAGAAGTATTCAAAAGCGGCAAGCTGCGAACCGCCGGCAGGACGGAAACGTCCCCTCTCTTGAGATGTAATTCGTCCACCGTCAGAATACTGCTTCATTGCCATTCTCGGCACGGTTTCGTTTGCTGTTTTCCTTCGGGAACTGGCATTTGTTATGTGGAAGATGTGGCTAAAATCAGCAGAAAAATGGCGCTCTTTTGTTGTCATGTTTTATTTATATTACTAGTTAGTGTCACGTGAGAGTAATTTTATAAATTTTATTCAGCTTTGATTTTTTTCATATTATTATTTTTTAATAATAATGGTTTTAATTGACTGTTATGAGAATATAATATTAAAAAAAAGTTGAAAAAATTATAAAATAAAAATAAAATATTTGTCGTTTGATCTATAGAAAAATAATGGAAAATTTCATTTAACCATTTCTTAATATTTTATAAAGAAACAAAACAGAGAGATAATTTTACAAAAAACACAAAGGTATAACACAATTATATTGTGAACAAAATAATATTTTAGAGGATGACAGAAACTTTTTCAATAAGAATGTAACTTCAAAGTATTATCAAAAGTGGGACAAATAATGAAAAATACATTTTTAATAAAGTAGATTTTTAAACATTCAACAAAAACAGAGCTAATTTTAAAACATAAATTTCAAAAAAAAAAAGTAGAAAGAAAATGACTTGACAAGCCTAAAAACGGTTTAGCAGATAAGAAAAAGTCTGTTTGTTTCCGTTTTCATTTCCATTTTTCACGTTTTTCGAGATTAAAAAATGAAAATGGAAACATAAAATGCGTTTGGCCTAAAAATTTTTTAAAAACGAAAACAAAATCGTTTGTCTTTTATCAAAAATTGAAAACGAAAAAAAGGTGTTTTCATTTTCTCGTTTTCGTTTTCTGAAAACGGATTTCATTTTTTTTTTTCATTTTCTTCTCTCTCTTTTCTGAAACCATTTTTGTCTTATATAATGATGTTTATTTAATATATTTATTTAATATATTATTTATTAATATATTTAATAATATTATTTATTTAATATATTATTATTTTAAATATTATTACATGTTTTTAAAAATTAAACCACCAAACGCAGTTTCAGTTTTTTTTAAAACTAAAATCAATCTCTGAATAAAACTACCAAACGCATTTAAGAAATAATTTCAAAATGAAAATAAAAACGTTTTCATTTCTATTTTCATATAGAAAATAAAAACATTTTGGAACCAATTCCAAACGCACCCTAAAGGTCACAAAAAATAAACAAGGGGGAAAAAAGCAAAATAACAATAACAATAACAACAAAATATAGAGTTCATTTAGTACGAAGATTTAAAGCATAGTAATTCTAATCATGATTCTGAAATCAGAACTATGATTCGTGATGTTGGGTTCAAATCATGATTCAGAATCAGGGGTTTAAATCACCTTGAATCAAGAGGGGGTAGTTTTAGAATTATGAGTGATTTTGGTTTAAAACATCACATCAAATTCTGAATCATGACCAGAATCATCCAAACTGTAAACAAACACTGATTCTGAATCATCTATCTACCAAACGCCCCCAAATGGCTTAACTGTCCATTGAACAATTCCAATAAAAAAGAAAAAGTAAAAGACCACAAAAATACAAAGGGTTAGTTTAGCATTGTTGTGTTGTTAAAAAGTTTTGTTGTTACTATGATGTTTGTAAAAAGTTACTGTGACCAGAAGTATGCAGGTATTTGGTAAATTCATTTTTAAAGCTATTGTGAATACCATAAGCAGAAACTTAAGTGTGTTGGTAAATTATGTATAAAGTTGTTATAAATATGTATAATGGTTAAAATAGACATACTTTATCACGCATATTTTTAGTTAGTTTTGTTTATATCTTCAAGGTCAACATTTATAATATTTTACATATAAATATATATAATTTTAATCTAAAATATTTCTAAAAAATAAATTACTAAAATTTTTATTTATTGTTGTTATTTATAACATTTTGGTAATTAAGAAAAATATTTAAGTAATATTTAACATATTATATTTTTCAAGGATTTTTAATTTTTAAATAAATAATTAAAATATATCTATTTTTTAATTTAGTATAAATAAATAAATGAGTAGATAGAGAATTAAATTTTATAATTAAGGTTATTTTTATCAATATAGACAGTGACAGTAAAAGTATATATGCAAAAGCAATCCCTGACTTGCTTCTCAAATTCTACTATTTTGCAGCAGTTTTTACAAGCTGCTAAATAAAACCGGGATTTAACAAACACTCTGACGTGCTATAGCTTCTCAAAAAAAAAAAAAAAAAAGAAGCTAAAACTGGCCTCTAAAAACAATGCCAAACGAACCCAAAAATAGAAAGACAAAAGTTTCTTATATATAGCCTGAAATTTTCCTTCACAGATAAAAAAAAATAAAGAAATAAATTGTCTAGAATAAAAAAAACACATTTAAATATGAATGTAATTGAAAAAATTATTTTTTTGTGGCGATTAACTAAAAAATAAATTTTATGGAGTCTTTAATAACATAAAATGACTAGAAGAAAATAATGTATTTGGGAATATATTCAAAACAAATTATTTCAATATAGATAAATTAAAATAAAAACATTTCAATTATATTTATTTAAAGATATATGATTTTAGAAAAAATAAAAAGACAAAGACAAACTAAGAGAAGTTTTCTAATAAAAAATAAAGAGAATAAGAAAAAAAAATTGACCAAAATTTTAATAAAAATAAAAAAGAGAAAGAGAAAGACAAACCATGATAAGTTTTCTAATAAAAAATGAAGAGAATAAGAAAAAAAAAATTTTTGACCAAAATTTTAAATAGTGCAAAAAGGGAACTCCCACTTATAATATAGTTATAGATTATAGATTTTTAATTTGTTGGTGTATAGAAATACGCCCGGCATCTCTCACCACCATACAATAGCGTTAAATTACCCTACAACAGTGTGTTGCTGTTATGAAATAGCTATACTTGTATGTATATAAGCACTCTTATATTGTTATAACAATGGAGTCATTAGTATGTAATTTTATTTGGTGTCAAATGAATTGGTCACGCTTTGTTTCTCCCTTACTATTATTGCTTATTGTATTCAATTGGCTTTACAAAATAGGAAGTCTCCCCAGAGAGGGATTTTTTTTTTCTTTTATATAATTTTGTGTTGGCTTCATAGATTGATTTGGTGTTTTTGTTTGGAGATTTTTTTTTTTTTTGGGAGTTTGGGTTTCATTTTAGTTCTTTTTAGAATGTTGGTCATTTTGTTTAGATCGTTCAAAAGATGAATGAAACTAAAGTCAGGAAGCCATAATAATTACAATAAGAATTTAAAGGATATAAAATTATAGTTTTAATTTTTTAGAGGGGGCTTTGTAAAGATATTCTTATGTAAATATAGGGAAACAAAGGAAATAAAAATAAAAAAGTTGAGGCCCCCCAGTCATTACTTGGTTATGTCCCTTGAGTTTATGAAAAACCTCAATGTGTGTGATGTTATCCTTTAGGTGGAAAATCACATGTAAAATTTAACAACGTTGTTATTTTTATCAAATTCAAGCAGTACGTTGGCACTAGTGAATTTTTTTGTAGTTGTAATTTGTAATTTTCTTTATGTCTTTATTGATTTAAAATTTTCTGTGTAAAAGAATTATTTTAGAACTTTCGTTTAAAATTTGTCTCAAAAAAAAAAAAAAAAAAAAACACTTCTAATACCCGAATGGCATTTTCTTAAAACAAAGGGTATCTATTTAATGAATTTGTTTACGATAAACCCTCCTACTAGTACTATCTGTTTCTAATAGTTGTATCCAGTAAAATTTACATTAAAATGAAAAATATATGCAAATTATACAATTTATGACACATATTTGACCGATACAAATAGAGAGAGCTACAATTGAAGTTTTATATGTCCACGTCATTAGTCAGAATAAGAAATTATATTACAAAAAAGAGAGGAAATTATATGATCTTCCCTGTAAAAGTAAGATAAATATGGTTGTTATCTTCACAAGTTGGTATATTTTAAGAAGTGGTGAATAGGATGAAGCACACGTAAGTGGGAAGCATAACAGAGGAATAAAGATACAAGCAAGCAAAAAGATGACACAAAATATGACATTCAGTTATACGGATTGGATTTAGAAATGAAAACTTTATTAAAAAGCTAGTGAAGTGTCGATTAAACTTTGGTCGCCATGTTCAGAGCGTTATTTGGAATTCTAGAAAGTTCCAAACAGTGCTTTCTTTTTTGCAGAAAAAATAAAATAAACTTTGAAATTCTCTAGAATCCAAGTCAACAAGTCTCATTTCTCCATCATACAGAGGGACAAAAAGATGGGGCCCTCATCCAAGTCAGTTATCTTTCCTTTTCTTTTTTTATTTTTCTGTTTATTTGCTTATTATATTATATGTGCACAAAACAATTTTAAAACAACAAAAACCTTGAAATGACATTTTTTTTTTCCCCCCTCTTTTTGATGTCGTAATGCGACGAGAAAAGGACGTATACTTTATTCTCAATAACAAACTTCCAAACGCAGAAGGATGCAACAGTTTACGCGGTAATTCCTATCACTTGGCCTCCACTCGTCCTAATAGAGTTTGAGCATGTGGGCTCCACTCGTCCGACGTGGCACTCGGGAGCACGTGACCACTTCTGTGTGGCCCGTAGACAGCTTCTGGCGGAAGGAGAAAAAAGGATTTAGCACTTCCATCCTTCAATTTTTCAATTTTCACAAATTGGTTCTAAAAACTTTTTAATATTTGTACCTCACTCCCCCAAGTGTCCTAATAGAGTTTGAGCATGTGGGCTGCACTCGTCCGACGTGGCACTCGGGAGCACGTGACCACTTCTGTGTGGCCCGTAGACAGCTTCTGGCGGAAGGAGAAAAAAGGATTTAGCACTTCCATCCTTCAATTTTTGAATTTTCACAAATTGGTTCTAAAAACTTTTTAATATTTGTACCTCACTCCCCCAAGTGTCCTAATAGAGTTTGAGCATGTGGGCTCCACTCGTCCGACGTGGCACTCGGGAGCACGTGACCACTTCTGTGTGGCCCGTAGACAGCTTCTGGCGGAAGGAGAAAAAAGGATTTAGCACTTCAATCCTTCAATTTTTGAATTTTCACAAATTGGTTCTAAAAACTTTTTAATATTTGTACCTCATTCCCCCAAGTGCTAAATAGTTGCAATAGACCCCATTTTTATTCTTTTATCTGTAGTGTTTGGAGGTTGATCTCGAGAATTAGGCGGTTTCTAGCTTATATGTTTACTAATTTAACGGCCGTTAGCAAAATAATACGCATTGCAATTGTTTTGTAACTTGAAGGGATAAAATGTTAAAATTAAAGTTTAGTGACCTCTTAGTTTAGTGACACTGGAGTTTAGGTAGGGTGAGATTTAGGTAAAAGTTGCAGATTCAATTCCGTCTTGTATTAAAAAAATTAAAGTTTAGTACATTAGTATTGTTAAATACCACAACTAATAAAAAATGAATCTCATCCATAAAAGTTAGGATAATGCTAGGAGATATATACACTAATAAAAGGTAGGTACATAAGATTCGCCTTTTATTAGTTGTAATGTTTAATATTAGTGGTACTCCAAACATTTTTTTAAGACGTGGTATGGAACACATTATAGAGTGTAATGCTAAATCAGTATGCTAATGTCAAATTTTAGTATTCAAGTAACAAAATCACTATTTAATACAATTCTATTCTTGATATTAAATTTTAACATATAATGTTTAGCAATAAATTTACAACTAAATATAACATATATCAAATTTTAACATTTAATTACTATTAGTCAATATGTTTGCCGTTTCATTTAATTGTTTAAAATATTATGATTTTAAAATTATTTTGAAATTTTAAAATTTACTTCTACAATTTTAAAACTTAATCAATATAAACACGAACTATTAGAATATATTAACTATTTTATTTTCATAATTTTTTATGCTAAATATGCTATTAGTATTAGCATAGTCTTCGTACAGTACATGGTCTTGGTATAGTATACGGCGGGAGGCGACTTTTGATCAATGCAACTCAAGCAATACGGAACTGAATACATCTGATCAAATAAATAGTTCTTCACTTCACCCACTTCACTCTGCGATAGTTTTCCTCTCTCCTTGCGCTAACCAAAAAACATTTTGAGAGAGAGAGAGAGAGAGACCAAAACCCCAGAGAGTCACTCTCTTTCTGCTTCAATGTCTCTTGCTCTATCACGATGACTCTTTAACAGTTTCGTTTATCCATTGCCCTTTCTTCACCTCAAATCATCAAACCCAAAAATCCAAAAAAAAAAAAAAAAAAAGCAAAAGAAAATTGGTTGGGAAAAAAAAAGTATGAGTCTATCAGTGCCACGAAATCTGCCTCCCGGGTATCGATTCCGACCCACAGATGAAGAGCTCATGAATCACTTCTTGAGGCTTAAGATGATCAGAGGATGCTCCGACGTCGATGACGACATCGCCGAGGTCGATGATGTCTGCATGTGGGACCCTTGGGAATTGCGTTGTGCGTATTGCTTAATCTTTCCTCTGTTTTTTTTTTCCTTTAAATTTTCTTTTGGGTTTTGTTATATACATATTTTTTTAAAAACTTTTCTGGGTTTGTTTGAATTCAGTGAAATCGAAGATCGAGTCCGATGATCAGATATCGTGGTTCTTCAGTCGCCGAGACCCGAAAAACAAAAGGACCAAAAGGAAGACGAAAACAGGATTCTGGAAAATCACGGGCAAAGAACAAGAAATCAAGGGTCGAGACGGCAGAGTTATTGGAAAGAAGAAGATCGTGGTGTTCCTCACAGGTCCCACTCCTGGCCGTGGGACCGACTGGGTCATTCACGAGTACCATCCCCTTCCTGAGAATGTCCTTCCTAACCAGGTTTATTGTCTTTCCTTAATTTCTCTTGTTATTTCTTATCATATGTTGCTTAGCTTTTTTCTTTTTTTTTTTTTAAATCTTTGAATTTGTACATTTTCTACTATTATTCAATTTTTTTTTTTTTTTATAAAAAAAACCACCACATCGCTTATATATACTGTTGTACATGGATTTAGCAATTCATTTTTAATTTTAGTGCAACCCTGCAACTCATGAGTTTTTTTTTCCCCTAGATATGCAGTCCATGGATCGTAACACTACTCCAACTTGCCTCAAAATAATTTTTGATGAGGAAGAATATGCCTCAAATTGATGATACCATTGACAGAAATTGACTTGAATTAATTTGATTTATTAAATTTTTTATTAAAAAATATAGTCAAGTATAGATTTTTTTAAGAAAAAGATGATTTTTTTAGAGATTTAATTTAAATAAAATAAAAAATATAAGATTTATGGCCTAAATTCACGAAGTAAAGTAAAGAAAATTGATGAAGTAAACACTCAAATTGTTTATATAAGTTACCTAAAAAAAAAAAAAAAAAATTATACCAGTTGTGGAAATACGGATTTGAGTGACGTTTTTACTATGGGTGACACGCAGGTTAACTCGATTGCCACGAAAATTTGGGTCGACACGCACATAACCTAAGTTGCAACTCCTAGAGCCGCTAACTCCATAAACTGCAATGTTATTGAAATCCTAGCGGTAGTCGTTCATGACAAAATTTGCAATATAATTTATGACAAGTCGAGCTTTTTCTTCCCTTTCCAAGATGAAAAGCATATGCACAATAATCATTCATAGATAATGTAAAGCTTTGTTTTTGTTTTTGTTTTTGTTTTTTGTTTCCCCTTTTTCTTTCAGCTGATCGACAGAGTTAGCTATTGCTAGCAATTGTAAGATTGACACTGCAACATCCTCCTGCACTTGAAATTATACGTTGTGTTTGTTCAAATTATGTAGAGTTACTATGTTATCTGCCGCTTGGAGAACAAAGCTGTTGAGAAAGCTGGTCCGCCAGGCTGTGACGACAGTGAACCAAGCTGCGACATCACATCTGACGTCGAAAATTCAGTAGCATCTGCTGCAATTTCAGAAGTAAGAATGAGTGTATGATCTTTTCTACATTTTCAATATCACGTTATTCCTGTAAATCATGAGAAGTTTATGCAAATTATACAAATGATGACTTGATTATTATGTTATGCAATTCCAGGTACATGGTCAAGCAGAAGGGAATGCGGAATTGCTCCCGCAACATTTTCAATATCACGACATCGCATCTGACGTCGAAAATTCAGTAGCATCTGTTGCAATTTCAGAAGTAAGAATGAGTGTATGATCTTTTCTACATTTTCAATATCACGTTATTCCTGTAAATCATGAGAAGGTTATGCAAATTATACAAATGATGACTTGATTATTATGTTATGCAATTCCAGGTACATGGTCAAGCAGAAGGGAATGCGGAATCGCTCCCGCAACAAGTTCTCTCATCAGATGACTGCTTCCTCACTGACGAGGAAATAAATTTCCTCAATGCGTGCTTAGATAACGATCATACCCAGCTCATGCCTGAGCACCATCCTGAAACGGAGAATTCCCTGCTTCATCAGGTTTATAGCTACTTCTTAACTGGTATTGCGATTGCTGATTATAGGGTGGTTGGTTTTTAGTCTGTTGCCTTCCTTTTGCGCTTTTTAGGTACATTTTCTATGGTGCATATGTGGTTGTTGTTTTTGTTTTTTCATCTCTCCATCACATCACTTATAACTAGTGCCCTCCATTGATTTTGCGGTTCCATGTTCATTTTAGTAGCTTAAGATTATTGTAAGAGCAGTTGTTAGTTCAAACGCAAATGTTATTTATTTATTTCCCTGGATATGCGTATTACGCTTTTGTAATCAATAGCTATGGAATGACTTAAGGCCTTGTTGAGGAAGAGGGAGAAAAAACGTGGAGAGAAAAATCGTCCATACTAAATTCATTCCCTCCTATAATAACTCTACCAAATAATGAGAAGTTTTAAAATCCTTCCACGCTTATCCCTCCTTCAACTCGTCTCCTAAACAAGGCCTTAAATTAAAGTAGGAGATCCATAAAGTGCAAAGTTATTCATAATTTTAGTTGTAATAGTTTTTTACAAATTATCCATAGAGTGCAAAGTTATTCATAATTTTCGTTGTGATAGTTATTTACAAATTTACAATATAATTTATACAATTCCAACCTTTCTTCTCTTTCCAAGATCAGAAAGTACACACAAGAATTCCGATTCATTTTTCGCCCCTAAAAGAAAATGGTCACGGTCTTTTATTTCTGAAATGAGGACAGAAAAATAAAATTATGTTAGGTGTTTTTTTCCCTCTGCTTTTATCAGCTTACTGATACAGTTAGATATTGCTAGATGTAAGATTGATATTGCAACATTCTATACATGAAATTATACCTTTTATTTGTTCAAACTATGCAGAGGCCCGATATTACTCACTGCTTAGAGAGCAAAACTGATGAGAATGCTGGTACCCTAGGCTGCAACATAGGCAAACCAAGCAGCGACATCAGAGCTGAAACCGAAAATTCAGTAGCACATCCTGCAATTTCAGAAGTAAGAATGAGCATATCATCTTTTCTACATTTTCAGTATCAAGTTATTCCTGCAAATTATACTGACGTCTACTTGCTTATGTTACGCAATTCCAGGTATCTGGTCATGGAGAAAGGAATGCAAAATTGCTCTCGCAACCAGTTCTCTCACTAGATGACTGCCTGACAATGGAGGATTTAACGCCGAGCTTGTCGGACAGCTTCAATGATGGTCAAAAGAGCAACTGGGTCATGCATGAGCACCGTCCAGAACTAGAGAACAGCCTTCCTCAGCAGGTTTATAGTCCTTGACTCACACTCCTTTTGCTGATTATAGTAGTTTGGTTTTAGTCCATTTCCTTGCTTTTACACTTTTATGATACTTCATTTGAATTTTGAATTGGTACATTTTCTGTTATGCATGTGTTTCTTTTTCCTCACTGTACCAACACATAACTGGTGCCATACATGGATTTGCAGTTCTGTGTTCATTTTAGTAGCAGATTGTTGTCAGAACAATTGTTAGCGCAAACGTGAGCTTTATATTAGTACTATTATTTATTTATTTATTTCCCTAAATATGCAGTCCATCATATCATGATTTGGCAATCAATAACCACGAAGACTTAAGGCCTTTTTAAGTATTAGCTAAGAGGGATGGGTACATAATTTAGGCATGAAAATGGAGAGGGAGACGATCTCTTTCATAGGGGAGCGTTTGGTGTATGGTGATTTAAGAATGGGGATGGGAATCTTTTCAGGTTCCCATGTTTGGTATAACTTCTGACATTTTATTTAAACTTGGGGAAATGAAACCCATGGAATCTACTTTTCCTTGTTTTGAGGTAATTTGAAAATCATCCAAAAGGGTGGGCTTTATATTAATGGGAATCTGAGACCCATGAACCTTGCTTATTGTGTTTGGTGTGAACCCTGATTCGTTTTTCACCCCTAAAAGTAATGGACGCCGTCTTTTATTTCTGTGATGAGGACAGAAATATTGAACTGTATAAGCTCTTTTTTTCCCCCCTTTTAATCAGCTTAGTGACAATTAGATATTGCTTGGATGTAAGATCGATATAGCAACATTCTGTACATGAAATTACATTTTCTATTTGTTCAAATTATGCAGTGGCCCTATCTTACATGCTGCTTGGAGAACAAAACGGATGAGTATGTTGGTTCTCTGGACTGCAACATAGGCAGACCAAGCAGCGACATCACATCTGATATCGAAAATCAAGTAGCACATACTGCAATTCCGGTGGTACGAATGAGCATCATCTTTTCTATATTTTCACGATCAAGTTATTCCTACAACTCATGACAAGTTTATGGAAACCTAAATATCTACTTGTTTATGTTTCTCAATTCCAGGGAGACGGTCACACAGAAGTGAATGCAGAATCGTGCTGGCAAACGTTTTCCTCACCAGATTACTACTACACAGAGGAGGCTATTAGTTTGATCCGCTCATATAGCCTCTGTGATGACCATAACAATTCGCATGCTTTATGTGGATCTGCTGAACCAATAATGTGTCCCGCAGAGTTTCCGGATGGGCGTAAAGCTGATCTGTATGAAAACTACAATGGGGAGACAGCAAACAATCTTTCCAATGACTTCATCCAGCCAAAGTCATTGAAAAGGCCTTATTTCCCCGACATTCCAGCTAGTAATGACACTAATGCTGAAGGAGTCGATGGATGGGTTAAAAGACCCCGTTCATTAGCCCTTGGAGAATGACTCCAATAGCTAATGAGCCAATGCAGGAGAATATCGTAGGAGGTTTCTAATAATGTGCCGTCACATTATTATGAGGGTTGTGATATTCTCCTGTAGGTTTTTTTTTTCCTTTTTTTAATAAACCTTCCTATATCAGCTTCCATATGAAATCGGAAAGTTTACTATTTCCTTGCCAGCCAGAACATACCAAGTCCTACCCCTCAAAGAAAAACCATCCTTGTCCACAAAAACCAACAATCGAATGAACCATTACTGTTTGAATCTATACTATGTATAGCCAGCACTAGCAAAATCATCCTTCTACCAAGAATTCCTTCGAGATTCTGTCCAGAAAGCTTTCTACCCTGTCATAACCACAAGAAATTCCATCCAATTAGGCCTATGGGCTATCCAATGTAGCAAGACAATCATTGCTCATGGATGGACCAAAGGCACCCCCAGATGTCCCTTCTTAAGAAAAAGTCCCTTCTTAAGAAAAGAAATGGCAAAACCAAATCTATTTCCAACCTTTCTTAATCTTGCAACATGGGATGCGAAATCACCCCTTGAAGCTGAGTATCAAGAGTTGAGAGTCGTCTTAACACCCAGTAAAGCACTGTAAGCTTTGTGATGAAGCTTGTGCAGTTCTCTCTAATAGCTATCCTTTTTTATCTTAATCCAAGATGGCAAACGAGGATGCTAAAATGATGGCTTTGATAATGCGTTTTAGCAGCAAAATTTTCTTGCCGCTCGAAATGCTCATATATCATGAGCTCGTACTGGGTAATAGCCAACTTCGTGTCTACCTTTTTCTACACCAACCGCCTTTCCACATTGTCCATATTGCCCCATACTGCAATAATAGCAGTTGTTCAACGAAATGATGCTTGGAGTGTTTAAGCGTTAGTAGCGTTAATAAATTCTCGAGTATAGTAGCAACCGAGAATTGCCTGAAGAAGAAAGAACGTTTTGTAAATAACAGGTACGTTTTGTAAATAAAGGAGGCGTTGACCCGTGTGGCTTTGAAGAACTTAGGTACTTCCTAGGAGGATCATGGCGTCATCGGGTTTTCTTTGCCCGAGGAACCAAAGGCGAAGAAGAGCTCAGATTATGTTAAGCAGCGGCTGTTCTCAGACATCTGGAAGAGACTCGCATCAATTAGGGGTACTTTCATATAGACTGACAGATGAATGAACTTCTGATGAAAGGAATGAAGAAAAGTTTTCGTACGTACGTCAATCATTTATTTCTTTATATTTTGATCTGTTTTTTCTGGAAAAAAAAAAAAAAGAAAGAAAACATTAGGGAGCTTACACTTTCTTGTTTTGTATTACAGCATATCCAGTCTCCGGAGGTTTATCTGTTGGTTCAAAGAAAATCCCAACTTGATGCGACAGTCGAAATACCTGGTGAAACTCTGCGAGCTTATACCACTGACTCCATACAGGCCACAATTCTTGCCCTTAGCGATCGGTTCCCGAAAAGGATGCTTCCTCTGTCAACTTAACAGCAAATGCGGAGGAAACTGGAAACACCTTGTCGGCACGACGACCTGTTCGCTGTTTTCGCTTGGGAACTGTAGTTTGTCATGTGGAGCCTGGTGCTAGAACTCGGCAGAAACATGGAGTTCTTTTGTCTGTTATGTTATGTTTGTCTTTCATAGTGTATAGGAATACCCCTGGTATTTCTCATAACAATACAATTAGCTTTAAAATCCCAAAGCATGTGTGCTGTGATAGAATTGCTTTACTTATATGTACATATAATCACTGTTTTATTATCATGACAATGGCGAGTCCTGTTGCAATCCTGTTTATGCGTACAGCAGGATTTAGTTGCAGTCTCAACCATCTTTGTTCATGGAAGTGAGAGGCTTTGAATGCTTATTGTTTGTATCAAATTACTTTGGCACGTTAAGTATCAAATTAATTATCCTCAAGAGAATCTTGTTAAAATATTAGCTTTTTAAAAATTTCTTTTTTGGTATATTGTCGCATTGCGGATTATTTGGATTATTTGTTTTTTTTTTTTTTTTTTTGGTGAATGGATTTTTTGTTTCATATAGGATCATTTCTCTAATGAAGAATGTGTGGTACTGAATATGAGAATCACAAAATATCAGAGCAGCATTATTTATAAATACCTGATTTTTTGGGGACGAACAAAATGACCCTTTGAATTTTAGTGGACCCTTATCCGATGGTAACTTTTGTGGTGTTAGGGAGACTGTCCGACTTTCATCTGTTTATGCACATGTTCATGTTCATGTACATGCAGAAAACAATAGATAATTTTCTGCAAAGTTACTTCTTCCATATAGTTTTGAAGAATTATTCTCATTTGGAAGATGGAATATGTGCTGCTCAATTCAACAATCTGTAGCGAATATAATTTGAGTGGAAGGGATGTTATAACTAAATTTAAGGCCTTGTTCATTTTACCGTTTCGAATTTTTAATTTTAAGTTTTTACAGTAAAAAATTCTCAGAAAATATCACATTTAATTTTTTTTACTACAGTTAAAATTTTTTAAAATATGTCACATTTCAGTTTAAATTGAAAACTCAAATTCACGAACCGAACTAGGCCTAAATGTTGCAAACAAGATGAGTTATATGAATATTATTCTCTATATTTAACCATTTTGATGCCTCGATTCGCCAAAAAACTGCTGATGGGTATATGGAGATTTTTTTTTTCTTTTGCAGGATAAGTTTAAAAAAAAAAAAAAAATCCTATTTTGGTTTTAATCAAATTTTATCAAACTTCGAGTTAATAATGATTCAAAACTATTTTATTCAACTTCCCCTTCTCTAATTGGTGTCTTGATGAGAAAAATCTTCTTAAAAGCAAACGTAACCAACGAACCAAATGCATCCACAGTAACTTTAGAAACTACAAATTAGGCCTTGTTTCATTGGTTTATCTCAATTTAACTCAGTTTTAAACAGTAAAAACAGTTTAAATTTGAGTTTAGAAAGCACGAAGTTTAAATTATATTTTTTATTTGAACTGAATTAAATTATTTAAATTATAACTTCCCTAATTCAATTGTTTAAATAATTTTTAGACAGTAAAAATGTGTATTTTTTTTGTTTTTTTATACAAACTAAACACAACTTTAAATTTTATTTTTAATTCAAATTAAAATTTAAACTGCACATTTTAATATTAATTCAAATTACAATTTAAATTATACAATTTAAATTTTTTTATTCAAATAAAAAAGTTTAAATCAACGAAATTAAAACCTTCGAGAGCTTACACAGTAATCATTTCATCACGCGTTTTAGTCCGGTCACTATTTTTTATTTTTTTTAAAAAAAGGTCTACGGCTGAAACTGATCGGCTCCACTAATCCTACGTGGCATCAGGTTTCCGTGCCACGTGTCCGAACCAGTGTGAACAGAAGACTACTTCTGAGCTAAGCCAAAGACTTCCTGTCGTGATCAAACTCAAGTCAACAGTACGAAACCTTTCAAGAAGGAACGAGGAAAGAAACCTCATTAATAATCTCAAAAAAAAAAAAAAAAAAAAAAAAAAAAATTTTCCCACACTTTTTCTGTTTCCCCTTTCCTTTTTTTTTTAACTTTATTTTAAAAAAAAAAAAAAGAATTTCTCCACACTCACACTCGCTCATGACTGCTCGCTTCTGCTGAAAAAAGAATAACAAATACCAGACGCTGAAACACAAAAGAGACACCCAATTCGACAACCAAAAATGACATTAAGAAATAAATATCTCTTTAGCTTTTACTCTGTTTCTGCTCTAACATCATGAAATCATTAGTAGCCAGATGACATTTTCAGTTCTCCATATTCCTTTTCTTGTCATAAATCTCTAAAAGACAAAAAAAAATTAAAAAAAAAAGGTTGGTGGAAGAGAAGAAAAAGATGAGTAATATTTTACCACTGCCATCAAAGCTGCCTGTTGGGTTCAGATTCCACCCCACAGATGAAGAGCTCATAAATTACTTTTGGAAGCTTAAGACTACGGGAAAAGATGCCCAAGTCGATCACATAATTGCCGAGGTCGATTTGTGCAAGTGGGAGCCTTGGGATTTGCCTTGTACGTCTAAGACTTAATAATTATCTTTCTTCTTGTTTTTCTCCTTGTGTGTGTTTTTCCTCTTTTAATATTCATTTCTTGTGTTATCGGTTTTGTGGGATTGGTTTCTAAATCTAGCTCAATCGAGGGTCCAGTCGGATGATACACTGTGGTGGTTCTTCTGTCGCCGCGGTCCACGGCCCAAGAGGACGACGGGAACCGGCTACTGGAAGAGCACCGGCCAGGACAAGGACATCAAGGGTAAAGACGGCAAAACTTGCATTGCAAAGAAGAAGACTTTGGTGTTCCATAATGGTCGTCATCCTGGCGAAAAGACCAACTGGGTCATTCATGAGTACTATGTTGAAACTGATAATGCCCTCCTTCCTCACCAGGTTTAGCTTCTTTCTTTTGATTATTATTACTTATGAAACAGTTCTATACTATGTTTGTTGTCTCAATCCTATGTCTTTGTTTGATTTTTGTCAGAGTTGATGCAATTCATGAGCTCTGTTATTTAGATTTAAGTTAATGATGGACGAGTCATCTGTTGTTGTCTAGTGACTTGAATTGATATGTCATATTGCTTGAAGAGACAACACATTGATAAAATTTTGACTTTGATCAATTTGCTTTCATTTTTTGGCAACCAAAAGGGATGTAGAGTTACTTTTGGATTTGTCATGCATTTAGACCAAGTGGGTGTTGGAATGCAAACACAGGATCACATGCTCTGAACTATGTTAATTTATTAATTCTCCAAAACTTTTAAGGTGTTTGGAGCTGGGCAAACAATAATATTATATCCTAACGGGTGGGTGTAGTCCCATGTCTGCCGCATCCATAAACTCAAATGTTATTCATAGTTTTTTGATAATAGCCCTTCTTTATGATACAATTTATTATTTCTTTTTCCTTGTTTGCAATATCCAAAAATCGATTCATAATACATAGATTTAGTTAAAACACACAAGTGATTCTGTTTCTGATGTATAGGATCTGATTTTTCTATCAGGTGATTGACTATTAACTATTGTCACCACTTTTTATGATTGGCGTTGCCAACATTCTACTTTTGTTATTTAAATTCTGCAGAGGGCCTATGTTGTTTGCCGGTTAAAGAAAAAATCAAATAGCACGGTTAAGACTCCCAACGGCAATGAAGGCCAGCCAAGTAGAGACTTCACTTCTGATTTTGAAAATCTAACAGCACAACTTGAAATTCCAGGGGTAAATTAAGAATAAGCATGGTCTTTTTTAGACTTTCAATATCGAACTTTTCCTATGGATCCATAAGAAGTTATTCGAATCTAAACTTACTCTTGTTTATGTTTTTCTATTTTAGGTACATGGTTATCCAGAACAAACACTGGTTGACAACTGGCCGGAAATGAGTTTGCAATTTCCAAATGGCTCTTTATCGTATGGAGCTGATGAATCCGAAGAGTGTCTTGATGAGTTTGCGGATTCGCTTATTGTTGACCCGGATGAAAATGGGGAAACAGCAAACAATGTTGTTAACATTTTCTCCCTGCAAACATCATTGAAAAGGGCGTATTTTGAGGATGATCCAGTTAGCAGTGACACAGACACGGATAGAGTCCATAGACGGGTAAAAAGATAGAACCTATAGATAAGGTCATCATAATCCTTGTCATAATGTGAATGAGAGACGCATTCTTTCAAGTCTCCTTCTGATATGCTCCCATAGTGGTTCACATATCAGAAGGAGTCTTGTAACAATTTGACTCTCACTCATACTGTTACAAGGATTATGCTGGAATTGTCTATAGATTCTATCTCCCTTCGTTTTTCTGCTCAATTTCCTTGATCAGCCCCAATAATTAGTAGAAAAAACATTATTATTCAAAGACACGTGAGAGAGAATGATGTAAGGGGATTTGGCTATAAGTAGTCGTTTTTATATTTTTATTGTCGTTTGTTCTAGCTTATTAATTTAGCTTTGTTTTGGTATTAGTGTGCCATTTGTCTAAGTGGTTATTTTGTTATCGATTTGTGTGTGAGCTATAAATAGCCACATTACCTATTGTAATATGAAGACTTGAATAATTAACATATTGAATGCAGAGTTTGGGTGTGTTCTCTCGGTTTTTCCCCTTGTGGGTTTTCTTTAGGTGGATTTAGAAAATCTAAGTCCCGTCCTCCGTCTAGGTTAGGCCAACAAAATTCTATCTTCTCCAATCCGCTGCATCAGAGAACACCTACACCTACATTTAGATGCTATCCACATAATCAAACAATCCCAAATAAAAGCTCTAACAGCACTTGTAAAGAAGCTTCTGCAGTTCTGTTAAGACTTGGAAACTGTTAGGTTTGTGGTCTTTTTTTATTGGAAAAACGTACGGTAGCTTATAGTTTTTGCCTATTACTTGTATCACAGAATATCAGTTCAAGCATGTTTGGTTCACCTGATGGCTCAAAGAGGGTCCGACAGATGAGGATGGTGAAAACACCTGGTGAAACTCTACGAACTTCAGTGGGTGAACATGCCAGAGTAGAAACAATTGATCCACTTCATAGCCGGTTCTCTGAAGAGGATACTTCCTCAGATGACTTAATTGAACTTATAGGGGAGATCAATTGTATGAGTTTAGTCGAAAAGGAGCGTCCGAAATCTGTTGTTGTTAGTCGAGAAGGTCATCAGAGAAGGATCCAAGCACAGAAGAAAGTTTCACCACCCGCAATGCGAGGCACCAAGGTAAGAAAATCAAGATACAGAACTAAAAATTCACTGAGGAGAAAAAGTAGGAATGTGTTTATATTGAAGCGAAAGTTGATAAATGTAAGGATTCTACTCTAGCTTGGTAATGTTCAAGTCTATGTTATTTCTATAAAATCAGGTCAGAGAAGCTGCAAAACATAATAGCACTGCTGTTGAAATGCCCCTAATGGAAAAGCCTAGCAAAGAGTCTCAAAATGCTGGAAAAATGGTCGTCCAAAGCAGCAAAGTGGTGGAGAAGCATTTGAAGTCAGCAAGCTGCGAATCATCACCTGTGAGCAAATGGAAGAGTTTCTTCACTTTTGAGGAAACATCCTCTCTTTCGAGGTGTAGTTCGAAGTCGCCATCGGAATACTGCTTCAACGCAGTTGCGGGGACGATTTTGTTTGTTGCTTTTGTTCGAGAATTGGTGATATATGGAAGCTGGTGATAGGACTCGGCAGCAAAAGAGTCATTTTCCTACGGTTTGTAATAATATAAGGGTACTGTAATACCCAACGCCACGCACTAATGGAGAGTGGCTCAGAAGAGTGTTCATAAAAGAAAACTATCTTTTATTAGTTGTAATGCTCAATACTGGTAGTGTCCCTCCAAGTATTTTTCAACAGTACAACGTAGTTATGTTCTTGTTGGGTATATATAAGGTTGAACTTTGAATCTTTGAATCCAAAAAGGATGTATTATGCGGTGTTGGAAGTCGCCATGGCTTGTGTAAATAGGCGCCCTTCCATTTTCATGACTTGATATAGTTGCGGTTCAAATGTGGAGTTTTGATATATGTTGTTTTCGGTTGATTTTTGTTTTAATGTTGACTTTTATATGCATGCAGGTCATTACACTTACAAGCAAATACTTTTGTTAGTTGCTTTGTTTTAGTAGTAGAGTTTGTCCTTGTTTACTTTAGAATGCCATGTGTTAAAAAAAATGCCATGTTTAGGAATCTTCTCCGGTATGCTAACATGTCGGTAGGTTAAGTTTTCTGTCTGTCGGATCTGCATAATTTACGTACTTTTTAATTTTTACGTAATTTTATATAGATTTAATAAACATAAAACTTTACCTACCAGTATGCGAGGCGTACTAGAAAGCTTAACTCACTTGAAAAGCTATGAAGACCTACGCGCTAGCCAACTGCGCCACCAACCCTTGGTGTTGTTGTTATTCGACATTTTTTATACATACAGATCTTATTTAATAAATAACTCTTTATTTGTTTTGGCTGTATAATAAATAATACAAGGTTCTAATTTGCAAATAGAAGAGAGGAACGATTTGTGCTTTGACTGAAGGTTTATAAAAAATGTAAAGGACTTTTTGAGAGGAAGAAACTTCATTTTGTAGAGGAATATGAAGCAGCTGAACATCTTATCGAATATGGATGATAAGTTAATTTATGTCAAACTGATGTACATTATTAACTCCAGTTAAATAGAAACAATTACACAAAATGTCTACTTATAGAATGTAGTTAGAGCAATTGGGAAAAAAAAATGGTCTGCTAGGACAAACTGGGAGGTTAAATACATCCTTCAATAAGTCGAGAATATTATGCTATGATTATATTTCATTACACAAGCAAAAATGCCCTCTGAAGAACAAAGAAGATATAAATAATGTGATCGCTTCGCACATCAAGCATTTTATACCCATTTACTCTCACTACTGCAGCCTCAAATAGAAAATAAAAAATAAACCGTACTGCATTTTAATTGCAGAGAACTATTGATAAATGAGAAATTGGTACTATAACGTTCTTAATTCCAGCGCCTGTGTGACCAAAAACTTCATCAAATGTGCACTGAAGCAGGTCAATACACATCTACTCATAGCTGACTCAGTGATCACTGGTTCATTGAAAAACAAAACAACTCAGTCAAAGGCATGACAAATAAACAAGAAATTAAAATGACTCAAACTGTGGAAATCCCTCCAAAATGAAAAAAGTACCAAAACGGGTTGTTATCATCTCACCTTTGAGAGCCACAATGTTGGACGACAAAACATATAAATCAATGATGAAAACCACAGACGATGGAAATTCCCAGACCTGTAAAAGCCAAGCTTAGAATTTAATGTCCAATTATTGAAAAGAATCACTAGAACAATGAGATAAAGAAAACAACTAAAACCATACATACCATCATAGCAAAAAGACACATCTTGAAGTAGCTTGAAACAAGGATTGCAAGAAAAATGTCTTTGTACCTGCAATGAGTATGTGATTATCAGAAAGAAGCATTTTACTACTATATCTTTTTTTTTTTCACTTTTATATTTCACATAGAATTGTGCCCATGTTCATAATTATAATTCCCACCGAAAACACCTCCACTAGAAAGAAGTATAAAACCTACCCCCAAATGCTTACCTGAGGGATCCGATGGAAGTACTCAAAAAAATTCTCATGGCAAGTAGAAAAGTAGCAAAAAACATCAAGTTCCCAATAACTACGTCCATCAAGACCTAACAATTCAAATAAATAAATAAATAAAACAAAAAACCGAATTTCTCCGTCCTTGTACAAAGAGATGAAAACCCGATTGACATGTTATTCAAATAAACATGGCAACCTTTTGACATGTCCAAATGAAAGAAGCAATGCTGGTGGAACTCCATTCTTCTTTGCTTCTACATATCAATAAACTCCTATCTTTGAACTTGTTAAGGTACTTAACTATGTGCCTACACTTTGTGGAGAATTCTGTTGTAGGGGTAATAGGACACAGCTCAAAACCGTCAGATTATATCAGAATCATATCAGTCTAGAAAACGTATGACAAGTCAACTCTACCCTACCAATAAATTTTTTTTCTTACCACAATTTTCCCAAAAATACACACACACACACACAAATATACATACATACATATATAATACACAAAAAGATTATATTTTAATGGACAGAGAAGTGGAAAGGATACAAGCATCCAAAAGAAGGAACCCAAAACTCAATTTCCAGAGTAAACCCTGCGAAACCACCACCAAAAAAAAAAAAAAGAAGTCAGACAAGGCCAGAGGACCAAGCTAATGAAACGAAGGAAGGCAAAAACAGTACCTTAAAATTGAGAGTCTGTGAACCTAGCACGTTATAAAGTAAATGTCTATATGCTTTTGGCTTGTTCACAATCAAATCAATAACAATAATCTGCTCACAGTTCCACACAAAAACAAAAACAAAAAAAAAAAGCTACAAGCTTCAGTATCAAATTAAAAAAAAAAAAAAAAAGGAGCAATGTTGAAAAAAATAATAATAATACCATAATTTCGCATTCGATATACTCATCGGCAACCGCTTTACAATTCTCCTGAAAAAAAAAAAAATTTGAAAATTTTGAGAAATTGAAACAAAAGGAGATTGAAAGAAGGAATTTTGATTGATTTTTGCACTTACGCACTTCATGAGTCGGATATTGCCCGGAGAGTATTGAACGAAGAGCGAATTCGTGCCATACCCGCACTCAACACATCTGTACTTCATCTTCTTCGATTCCACTTGTGTCGCCGTCGAATTCGAAGGCGCCGATTTTTTGACGTTTTTTACGTTTTCTGATAAGGTCTATGGCTGGTTTCGACGACGTGATCGGAGATTCTGAATCAATCTCCGTCACGGCGGGTTATGTTTCTGTTTGGCGCGGGGGAAGATCGGAGGGATTATGGAGTGGAAAAGCCGGAGGAAAACAGGAAGGATTAGAAATCCGTTTGGTCAAACAGTTAAAACTAAACTGGCTGACATGTTCGTACTTGTATGGGATCAGGAAACTAGGGGATCAAATAGAGATTTGCCCGCCTGTTTTACCCATTCTTTACACGGGAAAAACAATTTTATAGATTATTCAAAAAGTCCTCGATTTTTTTTCTCTTTTTAAAATTAGTTTATGTAGTGAAATTTATTTTTTCTAAACCCCGTTTATTTTACCGATTATAGTAAAAAAATTAAAAAATAATCACATTTAATTTTTTTTACAGTAAAAAATTTTCACATAAAGTCACATTTTAACTCGAATTAACAAATTAAATGGGCCCTAAATTCTTTAAGTGTCTCAAATTTAATCTTTGAATTAAAATTCTATTAAAATTTAGATGGAAAAATATGGCAATCTCATAATTTCATAATATGTATTTTTTTTTTCTATTTATGTGTTTTTACTAAATATGCTTTGTTTATTATCTTTTTAGACAATTCACAAAAACTCAACGTTAGAGGTTTTTTAATTATTTATGTTTATTTTCTTTTATATATTTTCCTATACTTTATTGTTGTTGGTGACTTTTTTTTTAGCGCTTAACAGTTTAAGATTGAGGAGTTTTTTTGTTTATTTTTTGGATGTATATATGATATGATTATTATCAGATTGTTGAGACTTTTTTATAATATAAGGGGAGGGAAAATATCACTACTTTAGGATTAAGAGTGATTCGAACTCTCAATTTATAATTGAGGTAAAAAGACTCGTAACTAATTAAGTTGTCCTCACTCGTCTGTCTATTGTCGAGACTTTTCAGTTTTTTAAAAAATTCTAATTTTGAATAGTTTATTTCAGCACTTTATTATTGTTATGAGAAGAACTTGTTAATCTTCTTGCTCAAAAATGTTAAATAAATATAACTTAAACCACCAATAAGCGCCCCCAAAAAGAGTTGATTTCTTTTTTTTTTCCCTGATTTCTCTTAATTTTATGTACTTTCTTCATATTATATTATTTTTAATGGTGAAATGGGACAAATTTATACTTAAATGCCATTAAGTTAATGTTTTCATCTAACTTTAACGAAATTTTAACTTAAGAATTAAATTTAAGACACTTAAAGAGTTTAAGATTTAAGCTAGAACAACTGTCACTTGAGGAACTAATTCAAAAAAAAAAAAAAAATGAAGGATTTCACATGAATTTAACTCATAATTTAATTGTGTTCGAAGAGACTTTTCTGTTTGTTAGGGTATTGGACCAACTCTTGGTGGCGACTGCTTAGGACACACTACTCCACTATAAGCTATCCAACTCATTTTGGCCCAATTAATTCAAAACCCACAAATGGCTCAAGAACCATTTGAATTGAAAACAACCAAATTTCTTTAAGACATAATTACACTACGTGAAAAAATTTCATTTCTTGAGTTGAAATTTAACAAAATTTTTAGAATATTATAAATATAGTAAATATTAACCGTCATTATCATAATGATTTCTCATTTTATATTATATAAGGATATCAATATTTTCCATTCTTATAATATTTAAAAAAAATTTATTATATTTAAACTCTTTCATTGAAATTTTGCTATACGTGTAAAGAGCCATTTGGTAAATGCTCTCATGACCCATTAAATCACGACCCATAAAAATTTAAAGGAGAAAGAGAGAAATAGGTCAAGACTTGAGATAAATTAAAATTAATAGGCCAATAGTTTACATAAATTAATAAATAGGCCAAATTACTAATTTCGTCCATAACTTGTCTAGTTATGAACTATAACTTGACAAGTTATTATCCATAATTTACGATTTTTGTCCATAACTTATCTGGCTATGAACCATAACTTGACAAGTTTATTCATAACTTATCTAGTTATGAACCATAACTTGACAAGTTATGACCTATTAATTTCTATAACTAAAAATTGACCTATATACTTTCTTAAACTTTTTATATTGACTTATTTTCTACTATTTCCCAAAATTTAAGTTCAGTTTGACTCATACTAGTGCCTTTTCCCGCACGGGAAATTTTATTCACACCCAATTTTTCGTTAAGGCCCCTTTAATTAAAAAAATATTGTTTATTACAATTATACCCTTGCATCCAAATAAGTTTCTTGTAAAATAAAATTATTAACGATATCCCTGAAAAAAAAAAAAAAAAAAAAAAAAAAACCATTTATCACAATCAATTTCAAAGCTAAACACAAAACTCAGATGCATTTTCAAACCCATCAAAACTCCGAAACTCAATTCTTCTCTTTGGCTTGTGCATTAATTTATCCTGTGTTTCTTCTCTTTCTTTGCTGAGTTTTGAAGACTATTCTGCAAATAAACTCGTTGTGGCAAAGTTACTACTATTTGCATTAGAAAACATATAAAAGTGGATACAAATCAATTGAGTGGGAGGGAGGGTGTGACGTCCCGCTAGTGGGCGTTACAGATATGGTAACAAAAAATTGAAGAAGAAGAAAAAGAAGAAGAAAAATTAAAGAAGTAGAAGTAGAAGTGATAAAAAGAGAGAAGTTGAGAGAAAGAAAGAAATTGAGCGAGAGAGATGAGAGAAAAAGAGGAATAGTGGTTTGAGAGAATTAGGGGGAGAGGAGAGAAAAAGTGGGCTAGGATCAAGAGATTCTTTTTTTTTTTCTAAAAAAAAAGAATTGGGAGTATTTTTCTTAGCATTGAGGAGAGAATTTCTATTTTAATTAGTTTAATTTATATAACTTATTTATTTGAACTTGTATTGTTGACCTTTTCTTTTTTTTATCTCAGTTTATGACATATAAGACCATTGGAGCTTTATACAAAGAGTACATCAAAAACATTCTTGTTTTAAGTTGAATTGTTAGGTTTTTTTAATAATATTTAATATGTATAACCCACCCAACCCGATTTCATTTAGGTGGGTCGAGTGGAGGAGTTTGAGTTGAAAGAAACATTTAGGGCCCGTTTAGTTAGCTGATTCGAATTTTTAATTCGAGTTTAGATGTGACTTTATGTAAGAGCTTTTCACTGTAGTAAAAAAGTTAGATGTTACTGTTTTTTATAGCTTTTTACTGTAGTAAAACTCAAATTCTGAACTCACATCGGTGAAATGAACGGAGCCTTAGGGAATTTGTCACAGAATTTAAGAGTGTATCACATCTACCAATAGGGAGAAAACTACCATATTTTCTACCACGCTAATTAAAAATATAAGATTGTGAGGACTAAATTACCCCTAAATAGTAGGGTTTTATTTTCTGTCTTCCTTTCTCACTTAGTTTTTTCTCTCTCTCTGCCGTCGTGCTTCTCTAGTGACCTAGCAAAACCACTCGTTCGATCCTTCTCCACAATCTCTTCAGCCTCGTTCGTTTCGCTAATTCGAGTTTAGAATTCGAGTTTTGTTACAGTAAAAAGCTCTCACAAACAGTCACATCTAACTTTTTTGCTACAGTAAAAAGCTCTCACATAAAATCACATCTCAACTCGAATTCTAAACTCGAATCAGCGAAACGAACGAGGCCTTCATCTCTCTAAGTACTCCGGCGACAGCGCCACCTCTGATAACGCCAGTGACCAATCAATATCGCTGTCAAATACCGGTTGGTATTTTGGCCGGATGCCGGTATCATTGTCGGATACCGGTTGGTATCCTAGTGAATACTAGTTGGAATCTGAAGGATATGTTTGGCACAATTAATATTTTGTGATGACGTGGCACTGCATTTTTTGCAATTTTTTTTTTTCGTGTCACATGTCAATTGATGTTTAAATTTTGTGGTAGTGCTGTAAAGAGCCCGAGTTGAAAAACTCCAAAATCTACCCAATACTCCACTTGAAATTCAGTAATGACTCTTAATTTATCTTAGATGCATTTTATAGCCTTTTGTTACTTTATTTTTCGTAATATGTGTTGCGGTTTGTTTACGGTCCTTGATGAAGGACCATCCTATACATTAACATGTAAAAAGGAGGACACGAGGATTGTGATATACATTATCACATAATGACGTTAGAAAGTAATAATGACTTAGGAAAACTAAACATTATACACGATAAATTCATGTTACATTTTTTCACTTTTACGTGAGTATTATTATGTCCTAGAATACTGACCAAAGACGATGATGTACATTACACATATTCTCTTTGGATTTTGCCGGTATTGTTATGACACAAAATCCAAATAGTTATATGGTAACCCTTTAGTATTATAATATAATTTGTTCCAATACAAATTAAGAGATTTCTATGGTATGACTTGAAAAAATAAATTATCGATAGATCTCTAATTTTCAATCGTCGAATTTACATCATATACTTGTGTACTTCTGCATAAGAGGGCCTTACTGTACAAGGACCATACAAATTAAGAAAATAACCATGAAAAGATAAGATCGACTGATCGAGATTTGTACCGCAGGCATGTGACCATCTTCTTTGGTCATCATCAATGGTGGCTGTAAAAGCTAACCTATTGATCTCTATTCTCAATTATCTACTTATAGGGTAGCCTCTCTTCTAGCTATAGCTAAGTATTCAAGCTCCGACCGCGGGCATCTTGTGAATGTAATAAATGATCACTTTTGATCTGTTCCTAATGTTCTTTTTTATTATTATCATTCGTACTTAAAGAAAGAAAAAGAAATTTACCCTATGTACTATATATATAATTCTCATAATTAATCGGATAGTAATTGGTGTACAAATAAAATGGTGCCCAGATAACATATACAAACACAATTCATGTTAACTATATATACGTATGGTAATAGTACTTCATATGTATTTTATGTATTATAAAATCTGATTCATTTTTCTATTTTTACGAGGTTGTTTGGTTAGAGAATTCGTACATCGATTCGAATCATGGTTCATGGTTCATTACAGTATTTTCTCTCATAAAAAATATACGTAAATTGAAAATGGTTATAATCTCATGATTCTAATCTATGAACCAAACGTTTCCTCAACGAACTATATTTTTCACTTAGAGGCGGTCTTTTGGGATGGAATGTTATTATGTCGCTGTAGTATGAGCAATGAAACATCTATTTTTAGTATTTACACTTTTTTTTTTTTAGTTCTTTTTTCCTTTTTCTGAAAGACCATTGTGTGTGTGCCTGTATCATATATATAAAAAGTGAAAACATCAATACCGGTGCTATCTCTTGGCGATGTCCAATTAACTAACAATATGAAAAAGTTCTTTTTAACCCCAAATATATAATATATACTTATTTCTAGCTATGTTTATAGACTGCAAAAGGAAATATTAGAGCCAGAAAGAAAAGAAAAGCAAAGATTAAAGGAACCCTTTGGGCATGTGTTACAGTGTTTGTCTGATGATGATCATAAGCACATGAGTATTTGAGAGGGCACTCAAAGACCAGAAGATATATATGTATTCCCAGAGTACTATATATATATTAATATCTAACCAACATCATATATATTTGTAGAACAAAAAGATGTATATATATTTTAGTTTTACTAGTACTCTTACTCCTGTTAATTGTTCATTTCCAATTTGAGAGGATATATATATATATATATACACACACACATAATATTATCCAAACTATGTCTGAGTGAGATTATTGAAATAGTTAGCGTTTTCTTCTCCTCTGATCAAGTCAGAGATCGATCAAAGAATAACAATGACAGTACGATTTCAGTACGGCTTTATTCGCGCATATATATATATATATATACACACACATATACATACATATATGTATATAGACACACACACACACACAAAAATCCCTCTCCCCCTCTCTTTTTATAATTTATTTTGGGAAAACGCACAAGAAAGCTGTTGACTTGGAACCAGATTAACTTTCTTTCAGATTCTAGATATATATTGCAGCAGAAAATGGATAATTCTTTTCATAAACTTGTATCATGTTTTCATGAAAGGTCGTCGATTGCAGTGCACTGAATACTGATTATAATGTGCATGCTTCAACATCACTAATAGTAAGACCCTTGAAGGCTCAAGACATTTGTCGTATAAGGAACTACTTATCAGTAAAACTTACACAAAAACAAACAAACATACATATATATATATATATATATATAATCAGTATATATATATATATACACACACACACGTAACGACAGGTCATTATGCATATTGCATGGAAGAATTATATCTATCAAACATACATAGTTATGGGCGCTGCAAGCATGTATAATATCAGTAATGGAATTGACCTTTCGCAGAAGTTGTTATGAAGAAGATGGTGTTTCTCCAACGACAAAGAAACGGTGAGTTAATGCATATTCAGGGAAAATAAAAGTACTGTATTCATGTGTGGAGATTAATTAATTAACTTTTTCCTTGTTATAGTACTGGGAGAACTCTCTCTCTGTCTCATCAACGTACACTAACTTAAAAATCTTCGTGCACAGCCTAACCGTTTCGGCAGGCATCAGATCAGAGAAGTCAATGGAGGAACATATATATATATATATGTATGTATGTATATATATATATATAACATTTTGAACCCAAAAGATCAATACTTACAAGCAAATGTATAAAATTAATCAAATAGCCCTTTTTTTGACAGTAGGGTTTTCTATTGAATGATTTTATTATAGTTACTTACTAAAAACCTAAAACTAAGTCATAGTTTTTTGAATTATATACGTGCTCTAATTAAGTGGAACTCCTGCACAATATATATGATGATCATCTTTGACACTTTAGATATTGCATCTGCTTCCTATACAAATTTTATAAATTATTAAATAACTAGTTTACAGTATGTTAAATATTAATCTGTCCCTTGATAAATAATTACTAGTACATGCATTTTTCTTCATTTCAGCAAGCATAATTTCAACTTAATATGATGAAAACGTTTTTTCTGGCATAAGGAACAATCTAGTATTTTTATTCTGATAATCAACTTTAAAAAAAAATGGTTAGATGATTTTCTGTTGAGTTACTTCTAAATTACCTAGTACAGTAGCCTAGAGAAAATCCTTAATTATATATAACAAACTCATCACAATCAAGAAATGCTTTCCAAAGAGAACCTAAACATACATATTTTATTAAGATTTTCACTGTCCCATCATGTGTTCTAATGTTTCATGAATAGTGAAAGCTTTTAAACAAAGCACAGTAGTTTTAGGATTCCCATGCATTCTGTATATCTATAGCATTAGCTGTTTATTATATTTCAGAATTCTAAAATCATGCTTCTTTAGAAAACATCAAAAGCTAGTACTTAGACTTCTTATTCTCAAGGAAACTTTATGACAATTTGCACTCATACATGTGCAGTTTTCATTGATAGGTGCATGAAATTCAAATCTTAGTATGGAAATAGAAGTGTTTTACCTTATATAATACCATTGAGAAATATAACTATTAGAGTATAGGGTACGAAAGTGATGCATTTAGGTTACTTATTAATTTTGGTAATTTATTACAATTGACCTTGACTTAATACATGTAGATATTTCTGAAAAAACAAGCATAATTAGTTTTCTTTTAAGTAAATATAAATGATAAGAGACGTTTCACGTAGACACATCTAATTAACCAGTAGTACAAGGTCATATATGTCAGAAGTAATTAAGAATATCATGAAATGAAAACATAATATAATAGAGATACTGATGCAACTTATAATGTGATTAGACTGTTTAATAACTAGCTAAATATATATCATTGACATATATAAAACAGACAACCTTATGAATCTATATTGATTAAGACTAGTACTAACAATTAGATTTAGAAGAGGAATATTCCTTAATTTGCAAACACCAACCAAAGCACATTGAACTACTAGTCAAATACTATACACTAATGTCAATTTCAATGTATGTGTGATACCCTAGTCTAAGAACACGAGACTTACTCATTTTGGGACCATTCTGCTTTAATCAATATACGATCCTTTAGCGTGCAATTAATCCAGATAAGTGGAAGCAGCTGGCTGCTATTTACATACATACATACATATATATATATATATGTAAGGAGATAAGAGCATGAATAATTACTAAGGTAAAAACAAAGGTAATTACCACTTCATAAATACACTAGAGATCTAAATAAAGTTAAGCACAAAGGTACACATACGATCTTTTACAGCAGTGTACTGAAACTTTCTGAGCATTACCTGCAAAGCGTGCCTAACTAATCAACAGCATCCAGCACCAATTACACTAACATTTAAAGAGTATTGCAAACAGCAGTGAAAAAGAAAACAAACATACAACTTTTTGAACTGTATCACCAAGCTACCTAGCCAGCTTGAACTATAGAAATTATAATATTGTACATATATTAGATGTACTTTACTACTAAAAAAAAGTATGCTAATAAGGGATCATCAAGAGATTCATGTCATATAGATAAAAGGGTGTAATTCTATAGCGGTTAATAAACAAAGAGGAATATATAATTAACATTAATTCATTCATAAGAAACTAAAAACTCAAGAAGCAATTTGTAGTAAGGATAAACAAAAGATCATGATATGTGTCTTCATTTTTTTTAATATCGTATTATACACAAACTGAAGATGTGATGATCTAATTCGACTTTGAGCTTAATTAACGTTTTTGCACCTCCATCTTCACATCACATGTAGAATTCCTTACAAATTAACCCCCAAACCTGAATAAGGCTGAAGACTTTTTATATCTTCAACCATTGCAATTGATTGGCAAATTATGATACAACACAAAATGAAATCCAGGTCGGAAAAAAACCTTTATGTAGTCTATCCACGGTTCATTTTGTGATGTATCATTAATTTGATCCTGTGGTATAGCACTCAACTAAATTAAGGGTCCAAATCAAAAGACAAGGAAGCAGATTTACCCTTGTGTACAGAAAACTCCGCTGGATTAAGATTCGTTATCGGCAATGGAGAGGGGTTATTTGGTAACCTTACTTGGTGAGGAAATGGAGCCGAAGAGGAAGGAATTAGATGATGATGATCATGATCATGAGCAGTACTAGTTGTGGTACTGAGTAGCGAAGCCATTGTAACATCCGACTCTTGATGATCTTCTTTGGGACAATACTCCATGTTCACACCGAACAGCCTGAGGCGTTTCGACGGCGCCACCGGCGGGGCGTTTTTCCCGTGGTGGTGTCCGTGGCGGCCGGCCATTGCTGCTGCTGCAGGCATAGATTCAATCACCATCGGCGAGACTACATTTCCTGACATTCCAACATGATAATTGTTCATGTTGTGATGATTATGAATGCCGCTAATTTGATGTTGTTGGTGCTGGTGCTGGTGATGATGATGATGATCATACTGATGATGATGACGTGGAGGAGGAGGAGGAGGATGATGATATGGATGATGATGATGATAAGGATACGTCTGAATGTCGTAATTGTACTGAAAATTCTCGTGCTGTCGGGGAGGAGGCATCGGCACGGAAACCGACGAGGGCAGCGAGTAGATTAGTCCTCCTCCTCCGCCACTACCGCCACGGCCGCCCCATCTAACCGACTGTGCATAAGGCGAATGATATTGTTGTTGATGATGATGATCAATTGGGAAATGGTGGTGATGATGATGAGGGCGTCGCCTCCAGTCAATGTACAAGCGGCCCTTACCGGAGTCGCCGACGCCGCGCTCGAACGAGACAATGTCGCCGGCGTCGAGCTTCTTCTCCTTGACGAAGCGGCTCCATCCCTTGGTCATGACGTAGCTCTGGCTGCTGTTCCAGTAGGAGTACCGGAACCGCCACGGCTTGCCGTTCCGGTCCTCAAAGTTCAGCAGCAGCCCCTTCTCGTTCGCCGCCGAGTCGAGCGGGAAGTACTTCTCGGCGTGCTGCTTCGGAATCACCAGCCGGTTCAGCTTCCCGACGTCGCTCGGCGTCACCACCTTGTCGAACATGTGCTCTCTCTCCCCTCCGCCTCCTCCGCTTCCGACGCCGCCGCCGCCGCACAACCAAACCCCATCGTTATTATTATTATTATTAATATTCTCTGTAATTCCCTCTTCGCTTTGACTGGCTGTAGTAGTACTACTACTACTTTTCAGCGACAAGTAGTCCATCAGCTGAAGATTGTTGTTGTGGATATACCCAGAAGATGAAGCGCAAAACGACAAAGGAGGTTGAATGGTAGTACTGATATTTCTTACCTCATCATCTTCTTCTTCTTCCTCTTGATCCTCGTGAGCTTCTTCATCTCTATTGTTATCGGAGTACTGATCTTCTTTTTGATCCTCTTGCACAAACTCCATGTTGACCCAGTATCACTATATATAATATTTATGTATGTATATATATGCGCCTCAAATTTTCAGGCTCTTTACTGCATCTCAGAAATATGGTGAATAAAAGTCGGAAACTCGAAAACCCTACTAGCTTCAGAAAAGGAAGATGAGGAAAAGAATTGCAGAAATTTGTTTTGGGTTTGAAAGGTTGAAAGTTTTTTCTTTCAGATCTCTGAGACCCAGATAAGAGATTAAACGAAACCTCTCTCTTTCAGTAGTAGTAATACCAGAAAACAAAAGTGAAGGGTCGGTGCCTTCTTCTTTGACCACTAAGCTAGCTAGGAATTCTCAAACCCTAACTAGAAAAGGAAAAAAAAAAAAAAACGAAAAAAAAGCAAAAATTAAGGCTATGGACGAGGATTGATGTAGAAAACCAAAGTGGTACTCCAATTTAGTTTTTGCTGTTGATAATACCAAAAGTTATATAGCATAATATTCCCAAAGAAAAGAATATATGATCAATCAGAGATATGGAAAAAGGAAGAGTGAATTGAAAAGACTTGTGTGGTGGTATCTAAACAAAAAAACAAAAAAAAAAACTCAACTTTACTAATTGACTATGCCCTTGGAAGCTTCTTAATGTTAATCTCACAAGGCATTTTTCTTCCTTCCTTCCCACATTTTTTTTCCCCTAATTCATCCCAGAAACCAAAAAAGTAAACACAACTGTTTTTAGGGTGTGAGAGAGAGAGAGAGGGAGAGAAAGAAAGCAAGGAAAGTTTATACGTAGGGGCCCATGAACGCGATGTGGTTTTGATCATGTGAGCTCGTACTTTTCATATGTAATTTTTTTCTTAATGAATTTTATTAATTAGAGAATTTTTCCAGTAAGAACTGTCTTTTTCTTTTTTTCACAGATAAAAATTACTGTTTTAGTTGTAAGGTTATTATTATTATTAAGTTTAAATTGTGCAATATAAATTTTTAATTCACATATTAAAAGGTTAAAAAGTTAATTAATTACTAAAACAGCAACGAAAAAATGACCATTTTTATCGTAAAATTTCCCAAATATTAATTAGGCCTTAGTGATTTGCTGACGAATCCCCTCCTTACCCATTACCCAAAACAAAAGCGCTCATCAAGTCAAACAAAAAAATTGTTTTATTATTATTGTTCTTGTTATATATAAGAATTACCTCAATAAAATTGAAACTACTGTAAATATATATAATAATTGTTATTATGTATATAATCCATTTGGAGTAGGGAGGGGGCAGAGCTAGTTAGGTTGGAGTTTTTTGACTTTTGGGGTCATTGATGATATATTGATGGTCCTGCCAGTAGGAAAAAGGCAGCACCTCCTCGTTCGAGCGCACACGCACAAACACCGACTTGTGTAGTTGTAGGCGCCTTATAATAATTATGATTCGTCTACAAATATATATATATATATACACACATATAAAAGAAGATAAATCCCCTCTTAACCAAATAATGTGACATATGCCCCAAAAGGGCCAAACCTGATCCCCTCTTAGCATACTTCACTTTCATCCCCAACTTTTAATATTAATTAAATCTTTCTTCGTCCTAATTAATCTCTTTTTGCCTCCTCATGGTAATTAGTTTGTTAATTACTATAATTGGACTTCGAGGGTTATTACCATTTTCTGTTTATAACTGTTTTCTTTCTAAGAAGAGTTGTAGCTGGCTAGATTCATTAAAATCAAATCGACTAGTCCCTGTAACAAATTGTAATTTGGCATTAATTGGGGTCTTACATGGGGAATTAACTCTACATGTACAAGTGATCTGATATCTCAATTTTTTTTTGTGGTCCAATTTGATCCCACGTTACAGTGTAAATCATGGAGTTAAATAAGGGGTTTTAATGAGATTAATGATTAAAAGAAAAAGATGATGATCTAGATCAGGTTGTGCCCCTTTTGGAAATGCCTGCAGGTGGCATAACTATATTATAAGCTCCCACTCTAGCTCCTTTTTCAAGCTATATATATATATATATATAATTGTTTGGTTTATATATATATATACAATATTAGGTCAGGAAAATTAAAAAAAAAAAAGAAACTAATTACAGCTTTTTTTGCTACTGATTTCTACTGTAGGGCTAAAAAAAATAAATTATTAATGAGTTTATCTTTTTTAATTGTTAGATTTACATTAGAAACAGACTATTTACATACTTCTTGATTTTGATGCAATTTTGATAAGAGGTATCGCTAAAAAATGTAACGCTACTTGGTATAATTAAACTCCTTACGTAGAAGAATCCCTTTTTGTTTCTTTTTCTTTTGGTTTATAGGACGGTGAGGTAAGAAGTAGAAGAAAAGGAGCTGGGTTTTTGTAATCGTTAGAATTTCTCTCTCTCTTTTTTTTTTTTTTTTTTTTTTCCGGTCCAAGAGGGATAGTTTTTCATAAATTATCTGTAATTTATCAGATCAGAAGATGCACAAACTGAATAGGCAGATCTTTGGGACTTGCGACTGTCATATTATATGTACACTATATATTGTCATGGTCATTGTCACGTCATCGCCTACCTCGTCCTATTCCTTAAACTAAGCTTTTTTTTTTATAGATTTTTCTTTATTTCTTTTCCTTGTGTAATTCTTTAATTTGCAATCTGGTTATTACATTTTTTACACATCCCTATTTAACCCCCTCAGCTTGTTGGCATAGAGTATAAGAAAACAAAAATCTGTTGCGTCAGAAAAGAGAAAAAAAAAAAAAAAAAAAAAAAAAAAAAAAAAAAAAAAAAAAAAAGAAAGAAAGAAAGAAAGAAAACAAGAACATGACTTTAGAAAACGGAAATGGTAGAAAATAGGCCAATATGAAAAGCTTAAGGAAGTATATAGGCCAATTTTTAGTTATAAAAATTAATATGCCATGACTTGTTAAGTTATGATTCATAATTAGATAAGTTATGGACAAACTTGTCAAGTTATGGTTCATAGCCATACAAGTTATGGATAAAAACCGTGATTTATTGACAATAACTTGTCAAGTTATGGACAACAACAGTAATTTGGCTTATTTATTAACTTATGTAAACTATTGGCCTATTAATTTTAATTCATCTTAAGTCTTGGCCTATTTTCCTCTTTCTCCCTTTAAAAAATTGCAAAAACGTACCAATATAGGATTGTTGCTTGTGTTTATAGACTTACGTACCAATATAGTTCTTGGTAATCTGCTACATCAAGAAGAAAAAAAGTCTCTTAATTAATACTTACATGTTAGGCTATTTTAGGAAGTTTTAAACTAAACACCTACGGAACAAAGCAATGTGTGGTCTGGAGAGGTTTGAATTTGGGTGTTTAGGAAAATACACGTTTGCTTATAATGTTCTATAGGTTTTCAAGGGGGGGAGAAGGAAAAGAAGAAGAAGAAGAAAGAGAGAGAGAGAGAGAGAGAGAGAGAGAGAGAGATTCGTTTAACTCAGGTTAGTGATTTAATTATTATAATTAATTTAACGTTTCTTTCCCTCCTTTCACGTTTTTATTTACAATGATGGTTACATGCGTGTATACGGCCTGTTCCCTAAAGACTGGAATTTTTTTTTATATCTCGCAGTTATATATGTAGACATGATATGATCGTTGATTTCAATTTTCAAATAGCGAGGTACATGAGTAAACAAAAAGACAAATCCCACAAGTTTCCTCTCAAGAAAATATAAGGAATAGTACTCAGGTTATATCTATACTACAAGATTATACATGCATACGTGTGTATATAAGTATGTGCCATAAAGTCTCATGATCAAACATGAGTCCAAAATTGGAGTGCCCACAACTCTTTATGGAAAAGATCAAGCGGTAAATATATATATATATATATGTGTGTGATTTCAATATTTCTTCATCAAGGTATTATTATTTTAACTTAAAATATTAATCCAACAGTTATAATAAATTAAATAATTGACAAAAAAAATTTATAACAGTTAACGATATTAGATTCTTATCAAAAACACCTCATCAAATTTATATATTTAATAAACAATGAAAACTCGTTCATATATATATGAACCCCTAAAAGACACTTCATCATGCCAATCCCATATATATATCCCACATTAGATAGTATATATATTGTCGTAATTGTAGTGTTGATCAGTATTTTCTTCTCTTATTAATGGTAAGTAGGATATATATATATATATATATACACATGTTGTATATACTTTCGTGTTTATTATACATATATATATATATATGTGTGTGTGTGTGTGTGTGTATAGGGTGGGAGCTAGGCTATAGGGACTAGGGTTTAGGACCACAACCTAGAGATGAGTAGAGATAGTATACAGAGAAGCAACCAAACCGGTCTCACGTACTTCTTAGGTCCAGTTGGCGGTTTCCTTGTTGTTTCATCATAAAACCTGTGATGGCCTTTTGTCCCCATCTCTCTGGCCAGACCATGTCCATAAATTGCCCCTATATCCTCCTCATAGCATTTTCCAGAGACTTCCACCTGTTCCATGTACTGCAATTTTTCTTTTCTTGTTTTTTTTTTCCCGGTTTTAATTTGAGGCCAATTAATATTATTTCATATCCATATAATTCTTTTTCATCATGTGTCTTAGTAATGTTAAAAAAAATATATATGCCTAACCAATTAATATATCATGCATGTGTAATGCATGCCATTTTTTTGGGAAGGAAGTTGACATATTAGTGCATGCATTAATTGATTAATTAATTAATTAAGCTAGGTAATTCTTAGTAATTAGACAAAATTCGGTAATACCACTGTTCATGTGGGGGCGGGCAGGATGGGATGCTTTTATTAGGTCCAGAATTCTAGCTAATTAAAAGGAGATATATAATTAAGATCAGCAAAAGAAATTAAAGGTGTCTCTTTATTAGGAAAAACAAAAAAAAAAAAAGAGAAAAAGGAGAAAAAAAAATTAGAAAAGAAGGTGCAGAAGTACTACAAATTGACTTTAGCCTAGTTTGTTAATTTAATTGCAAATTAGAGCCTAGCTAGCTGGTTAGTTGGGTGGTTTTCACACCTAGGAGGTATGTATATTCATGTTTACAAATTTAAGTTTGTTTTAATCAAACGCATGCCATAAAATATATACATAAGTGGATCTGACACTATAATATGCTAATACCCATATATCTATCACATATATATGTGTGTGATATATATATATATAACGTTGCGTGATTAAACATATAATTTTCCGATCATTTATGAAGCTTTGCTATCTGAATTTGTAACCACAGAAAGCACCATATCGATGAGTCTACATCAAGTACTAGTGGCCATCTACACTAGTGATGATGATAGTAGAAGCTAGCTAGCAAAATTAGTAGAAACTGCATGCATGCCCAGCCAGTTGTAGAACTCTCATCACTATTGATCTCATATATATATATATATATATCTACACACACACACACACACACACACACAATACATATTGCGCACTACATTTTGTATCAATAGGGCTGATCAGATCTCCATGATACAAAAAGTGGAAAATATTACCACACTGCAAATGGGCATGTATGTATATATATATATATATATATATATGTATATGTGTGTATATCTAACAACATGTGGGTGAAAAGTGGGGGCCATATGTAAGCAAAAGGGGGACACAACACAAGCATATCAACCAAAATGGCTGAGTAAGGGACTGGAGTGTACTAGCTAAAAATGAATGGAGGCTAGGCGAGACTACCCAAATAATTCCTTTTTGGATTAATTTTATAAATGCCGAAGTATATACTTTATTCTAAAATGCCTTTTGATGTTTTAAAACAATTCAAAACCCTTGTGATATATAAAAAAACGTAATAAAATGTCCTTTCCGTCCAAATCCGTCTATATTCTTAACGGATTTGCTTATTTACATTAAAAGTTAATTAAAGTCATTAAATTCTAATTAAGTGTATAAAAATAATTAAATATGAAAAAGTAATAAATAAATAAATAACTTTTATTTAAAATACATAATAAAAAAATTTAAGACTCTGTCTTCTTTCTATTATTAGTAGACTCAAAAATAAAAATTTAAGTCTCAGACATTTAATCCACTCAAATTTTTAATTTTAAATTTTTATAATTAAATATTTTCAAAAAATATTTTTTTTTTTTACTATAATTAAAAACTTTTTAAAATTGTTACGTGTTAATTTGAATTAAAAATTCAAATTCCGATGACGTACGACGCCCTAATCAATTTGCATAGCGAAACACCTCACACACAGAAGTGTCATCGCGGTGGCGCCTACCACCACCCGCGACTCCGTTGCACCCCCGTGACCCCGCCGCACCGCTAGTGCCGAGCCCAGCAATCCACTGCTATCCATCCTAACCCATTTCATAATCTTGCTGCTACCCACAAAAAACCAGCCCCCCGCCTCCTAATGGAATCCGTCTCACGAACGAACTACCCTTTTCGCCATTACAGCTGCCTCCAAGCCTTTTGCCAGCGAATTTGAGAAGTTTCGGCATGGTTGGTGGTGGTGGTGGTGGTGGTGGTGATCTGCCTCTGCTACGATGGTGGCCAAGTGACGAATTCGACGGTTCGTTTCTCGGCATAATGGAGAAGATCAGAGCCATTCTTTGCTTTGTTCTTGTGTTTGTCTAAACAGTTTTGAGAGCAAAAGATGGGAAAGGCAGAGGGGAGAGTTGGGTTTTTCTTTCTCAGATTTTTTTTTTTTTTGAGAATTTTTCTTTCTCAGATTTGAGTCTGGGAAATTTGAGTTTTGTCATATGAAGTTTAACGGAAAAAAAAAAAAGAAGAGGAAGAAGAAGAAGAAGGAAAAATGCTCTTTATTTGTGTGTGCTGGAACGAATTTAAAGAAGAGTTTTTGGTGGGTTGCATATTTTTTGAGTACTTCCATGGATCTGAAACAATAGAGGGATTGCTCTTTTGCCCGACAAAGGAAAATAATAAAAAAAAAAGTATTGTTGATGATGGATCACCATTACCATTTCCATGTTGGATCGTGAGTGGAGATGCAATTCGATTTTTTTTTAATTGGATCTCAGATTTTTTTTTTTTTATCTGAATTGGATCTCAGATTTGAATGAGTACTAATTTTTTTAAAAAGCAGGTTTTTCAATTTTTATTGGTTTTGAAACATTCAGGGTTTGTTCTTTTAGAGTTTAACTTGAGTATAATTTTTTAGTTGAATTTGAGTTATAACTTGAGTTGAACTTGTAACTTGAGTTTGTGTTTAGTTGTATACATAAGTTATGGTTTGAGACAAGAATCTTTTTGAGTTTGTGTTTGAGTGAGTCAAAACTTGAATTTGTATTTAGATAGTATTTTAATAAAAACTCAATGTTGATGAAAAATTTTAATAGGGTATATGGGTCAGGTTTTATTCATATTTTCGTTGTCAACGCATAGAAAAAAAATCATCTCAATCAGAATTAAAATGAAAAAGTTATAGCATTTTTAAGAATAGAAAAAATATTGTTCGTTAATTTGAGTTCGAGTTTCTGAACTCGAGTTGAAGAAGAAACTTGAACTCGAGTTTTAGTCCTAAACCCGAGTTTAAACTTAAAAAATATAAACTCGAATAAAGTTGTAACTCGAATTATTTTTTTTTTTTAAAATTTTTCACTCAAAATAACAAGCTCTTAATCTTTTTTATACATTAATTATAATTTAATGATTTTAATTAATATTTAATTGTAATTCCGTTAGTATTATAGACGGAATTAGACTGAGATGGCATTTTAATTGATTTTATATAGGTTAAAAGGTGTTTTAAAAAAATCAAGAGATAATTTAAAACAAAATATATACTTTGAAAAGCATTTATAAAAATAATTCCTCCTTTTTCATGTCATATTATATGACAATGTGGGCATGCATTTATATATAGTGGGGACGGCAATATATATACATATATATAGCTGATCACTCTAGCAAATTGGCACCCCATGGCAGCTGCAGAGTTGTCTCTGCAGCATATTGCAACAGAAGCAGCATAATACAGTTCAGAGCCACCATTCCCGTAGTTCTATTTTACTTCTCCTTTTTTTTTTTTTTTTCTTTTTTCCCTTTGAGATTTTTATGGCAGGGTGTGAAAAATACCATATTAGTAGAATCTTATTTTGAACCGTTAGATCCATCTCAAATTAAATATTAATTTTAACGTTTAAAAACATGCCCTGCATCATACGGTAGAAAGCTGCTTCTCTTCTTTTAACTATACATCACGAAGAGAAAAGATGTTTACCCCACACTAATTACTTAGATCTATGATGAATGATCGACTGTGTTGCATGCCTAGCTAGTAGCTACACTAGCTGATATATTGCTGATGATCTCTCTGAGAAAACCGTTGGGCCTTTCAGCTAGCTTTGTTAAATCGCTTTCCTTCTTCATAACACAAATAGGGTCCCTAGCTAGGTCATGATAGACTTATAGCTACATAGCTATAAATATATATAATAATATATAAAATATATATATATATATATATGTATATATATAGCTTCTCTTTCTCCCTTATTTAAGTATCATGTTTTTTAATGGGTATAGCATGATATTATACCACGACGCTTTTATTTCCTCTCTCTCTTTTTTTTTTTTTGTTTTTTTTTGTTTTTTGGTTGTACCTTTTTTCTCACTGCAATATCATTATATGAGCAAAGTTATTATGGCGGTATCTGCCAACCTGTAATCCCGAATAAGGCCATGCCTTTAGTTTCTTTATTCGCACTCGACTTTATATACAGTCCTGATCATCATCCGCGTTGAAATAAAGCAACAATATTGTCTAACAATTAATCTCTAGGTCTTTTGGGTCAAGCATATGCTAAAAAAGTTATCTTTCATTTATTCTTACTCCCATCATATATTACAACTTTACTAAAAAGAGATGTATAATTAGCCGAAAAAGCTAAAATTGCCTTTGCAAAAATAAATGCTTATATATATATATGTATGTATGTATATGTAACAACAACAGAGGGAGAAACTCGTTGTAACTACTAGAAATTATCACGATTTTCCAAAATTTGGATGTACAATTTTTAAGCATGGTGTAATATTTGTAGCTCAAGAGTGAAACTAATTTATACGTGTGTTTTGGTTCTAATTATGTTATTTTTTCATGAAGTATAATAAAAAGAACATTATTATGAATTTGTCGGGTTTCTTAATAATTCATAATTATTGCAGTCTATTAATGTAAAGTGACTATTAATAGTTGTTCATTTATCATTTTTCTACGCTTTCTACAGTTAAATTGACTAGGGTGTAATCAGTACAAAATGGGACTTCTTGATAGTTAGTTAAAGTTTTATTCAACTTTGTTGGTTGGCAATATATATAGAACTAATGACGTTCTTATCTAACTTTTGAATTTAATAGCTATCTAATTAGGTTCCTCATTATCATGGTCGTCAACTTAATTTCATCCTGTACATGGTTGTTAATCCATGAAAATAAGTCCTTTTAATTACTTAATTGTTCCCCTTGAGGTTGCAAAGCCCTTTGTTAGTACTCACTAAATTGTCCCAAACCCATACAAGAAAATGACTTCTTTGTTGGGGTTTTATTTATTCTTTATAATAACACATATTTATATCATGTGTTGTTCTTTCTAAATTAATAAGAAATAAAAATCTTTTTTCATTTTCAAAAACACAGGCAGGCAAAAAGACGTAGTTAGAATTTGGGTTTTAATTATAGAGCTAGAAACTACTATTGTAGTTCCTAATGTACCTATACATTAGTCTTTTATTGTGCATATCTTTCGCGCTTAGGAGGAGACACGTTAATCTACATTGAATAATAACGTACTAATTAAAAAAAAAAAAAAAAAAAAAAAAAAAAAAAAAAAAAAAAAAAACTACTACTACTACTAAGTAATAAGTAACCAATCAAGTGTTTTGGTGAATTTATTAATTGTATGGGAGTAGTACTAAATTGTGCTTCCCACAAAGATATATATAATATATGTACACATAAATATATATATTTATATATGTGTGGAAATACTGTATAGTTAATTAGGTTAAACAAATGATTCGTACTACCTATTCCTAGTCGTAAACACATGACGATGTTCTCTAGCTAGGTAGCCTAGGCACTTCTCTAAATCTTATTTTATAATTAAATGCCTAAGTTGATGGTAATGGAAGATGAAATGATCAAGGACTATTATGTAACATAGTGGTGGTCCAAAAAAACAAATTGCATGTACAGTGTTAAGTGGAACTTGGTAAATATACACACATGCTGCATAGTTAATAGAATTAATTTTAGGGCTGTTTTCTATATTACTAAAAATTAAATATTATTCAAATATAACACTAGTTTGTTAGTTATAACAGTGCAGTCTATAATTAAAAGGAACTATAATAATTATATGTTGTAATCACTGACGCGACATAATGCTATAAGAATAACCCTTAATGTTATAACTATTGATTTTTACTAAATTTTTAACAATCAAACAATTATATCACATTCCTTCCAATTAACACACACACACATATATATGACCAAAAAAATTTATGACATTTAAGGAAATTTTTATCACGTTACGCATTAAATTTTTATATTTAATGATAATCACTGATGAAAACGTAATAATTAAAAATTAATATATATATATATATATATATATATTTATATATGTGTGTGTGTCTTCAACGCCTTTTATGGTATATATTTTTCCTGATGAAGAAAAGTTCATGCCAATTTCCTAATTATAGCGTGAGAGGAAAAGTGCGAGGAAGTAGACGTTGCTTATTCCCATTAGCACTTTATAATCACTTTTTCCAAACTGTAATTCTCTCTATAATTTTAATGTCTTAATTAATGTCTAATTAATTGATGTGATTATTTTAATATCATTTATAATATTAAAAACTGAACAGATGACTTCAATTTTCGTACATCTCGAATGTTAAAGTCCGGAATTCGAATCCTCAATTCAAAAAGAGAGGCGAAAGATAAAAACGTCCGAAACGAAGGTTGGCACCGCATATGTGGACTGCCGACCACCTGATAAATGAAGTTTGTATATGTCTGTCTATTAGGCCATGTCTACACAAGTGCGTGATCCACATGCAAACGCCAAAAGTGGGCTGAGATTTGTGTGGGGGGCTATCAATTCTTGCATTAATTGGTTGGTGATATACATTTAGAGAGAGAAACACAGAGAGAGAGAGAGAGAAGAGAGAGAGAGGACTTTGTAATTTGGCTTGACATAGCATGTGATTGATTGTGTCCACATCAAAGAAATACAGATCATAAGTGATTTTGTTCTAACTTTAAAGTCTATCTTTAAGTTCAAGTTCCTTTTCAACTAGAAAATGTTTGTCCTGTCAAACAAAATTAAAAGAACTAGGAAATGTTTGTCACAGGAAATTCTAGTCTTATGCGGCTGCACCTTTTTATTAATCTTTCCAAGTTGTCAACCGGAGTCGCAATGATTTTATTTCAACTTGTCGAGTTCTTTTTTAAATCTATTTTTTACTCACTGCACTTAGTGCTGGAATTTTAAGCGGGTGAGTCTCTCTGAAGCCTGAATTTTTTGGGCTTGGCAGGTAAGTCCATAAAGCCGTCCGTCCAAGTAAGTTTTCAGGCTCGGGCTGTCTGAAATTGGATGACATTGCCGAAGCCCGCTGCCGAAAGAATGCCCTCAATTGCCGACCGCCGGATTTTTTTTTTATTTTTTTTCCTCTTGCCCGAATTGCCTGAACCTGAAGCCCAACTCCAATGGTTCTTTTTTTTACCGTTGCCCGAATTTCGGCCCAAACCCGACCCGCCGAAAATTAAAAGTAGCCGTTGGATCTGAATTTTGAAGAAAAATTAATTTTTTAACCCAAAATTTTTTTTATAAATACACCCCATCCCCCACACATTTTTCTCACCCAAACTCTCTCAATTTTTGTATAATTTTAACACAAAATAACTTAATAATTATTTATATACAATTACTAAATAATAATATATTATATAATATATATATATATATACAATATTATAAAAACTTAAAAAAAATTCGGGCCACTCGGGCGGGCTCGGGCTGCCAAAACTAGGCCTGCGGCCCATCCATGGACCTTCTCGAGCTCGGGCAGGCGGGTTCGGGCGTCAGACTCAAAATTGGATTTTTCAAACGGTCACAGACGGCCCGTCCAAAGTTTCAGCACTAGGGGAAAAAAAAAAAAACAGTTCACTTCCAAGTATACTCATGCACTCAATAATCCTTCTTAATTAACAGTGTTTGTAACTTTCCATGTCGAAATTGACGGTGATGAATAAAATACCATATGTCACATATTATATATAAGCTATATGCAAAACATCTTATGATAGAAATATATTTTCTCTCTCTTTCTTTTTGCTGGAAGAAAAATATAGAAATTTGAATTCTGTCTTACAATTTCGTTTTTTTTTTTATTTTTTTATGAATTTTACCCAAAACGATCATTTTGGTTTAGACATTGACGGATAATTTTTCTTATCTTCCCTTTTTTTTTATGCTCGTTTGTGAAATATGATTATATAAGTGCATCATATCTATCTCTATCTATCTATCTATCTATAACCATATAGAAGGGAGAATTGTTTGTTAAGTTTTAAGCCAAAACACTTTTTTTCCTCTCTCTCTCTCGATCTCATTTGGACATCCTTTTTTTTATGCTTTTTCTTATCTTCTCGTTCTTTTCTTCGTATGTCCCTACTTCAATATTTTTCTTTCATATAGTACTTAGAAATAATATTATCTTAAATGTGCATGCTCTTAATTTTTCTAATTCCGAAAATTTTGTTAAATTTTAAATCTGCCATAGTAATTTTGCTATGCAAGTTAATTATTTCAATAAGGGGCTAAATTTTCTGGAGGAAACTATAATTTTGTGCAGGTCTATTATTTATGGTAACTGAGTGCCATTGTAGTCATTTATTTTATATTTAATAATGTAATAATAATTGTTTATTTTTTAATAGAGTGATATAAATAATATATTTTACTATTTTTGAGTGGTATTTCTGGTTTTTTCTTAATTTTATATTGACTCCTAAATAGGGGCGAACAAAAAATCAGGCAACCCGACGAATCTGAATTAACCCACCCAACCCATTTTAACCCGAACCCGACCAACTCGATCAAAAGATCAACCCAACCCACCCAACCCAACTATTTAATTGGGTTTGTTTAGGTTGAGTTTTTCTTAACCCAAATCAACCCGAACCCACCCAATTTATTTACCTATATAAAAAAAATATTTGTCTACCTCATAATATATAGTTTTTGTCTTAAATTTTACATTAGTATTATGTTTTATGTTGTACGAATTTTTATTATTGTTTGTTTGTTGGTTACAACTTATATATTTGAACTTATTTTGCAGACATTTTATTTTTAAATTGATTTATAACTTATGTGATAATTTTTTAACTTTATAAGGCTAATATTGTGATGAAAATTAACTTTCTTTTCATACATTTCTTATTTTAGGTTGAATAATTAGCTTTAATTATTATTTATTTATTATGTTTAACCCGATCAACCAAACACATCTAAATTTTATTTGAGTGGATTAAATTTGAAATAAACCCACCTAAATTTAATTAGATGGGTTGAAAAATCTAAAAAACCCACCCGATGTTCACCCCTACTCCTAAACATATATATTTTCCAAATTGACTTCGAACTCAACCAATTCGCCCAACTAGAAAAATATTGGGCCTACTAGCAAACATTCTGTTGGGCTTCGAGAAGTCCTCATAGGGCTTCTGAAATAAAGTTTCTTCTTGGGCTGACAGCAAAAGCCACATAACTAATGTATTGTTATTATTATTATTTTAAGAAAAGTACAGGATTTATTACGGTTTTGTACATGTTTATATATTAATATTATTCTAAATAATAAGATGTCTTCATGACCTTATATCTTCTCTTTATTAATTAAAAATAAATTGCTATTTTTGAGTAGGGTCACATAAATAACTATTTTTAACCATTTAAATGGTATTTATGATTTTTCTTTCTTTTTTTTTTCCTTTTTTGCAGGAAATTTTTTAAACAAGAATGTCCGGGTTTGTTCACTCCCCTATTAAAACACCACGCCCATGGCCCTGAGCCATTTGTTTTCAAGCTATCTCATTTTTTCTAGCAAAATAATAAAAGCTATCTCGTTTTAAAAATTTATATATGTTCTGCATTCGATTTATCCAAGTAAAGATGGCATCGTGACAATAAAGTGAGTAATTTTCTTATAAAATTCTTCAATTAGAGACAGTGATGGACTGGTTGATGCTTACATGGTTCAAAAAATATTTAGCAAGCATTCACAACATGCGGCCGAAGCCCTAACATTTCACGATGATTGTTTTGTTACGGGAAAAGAGACAAATATATGTTAGAGTGTATGGATATAGACTTTTATCCCCTACTCTTGATTAATATATTTTTTAGTCAAATAACTAATTAATCAAACGGGTATTTATTAAGAATAAGAGGTAAAAATATTGACTTATACATTTTAAGGTAAGTTCAACAATTTTCTCTTTTATTCTTAAATATTTTCAGATCTCTCTCTTTAGTTTTGAGTTTGTTTGGAGTATTGAGGTTGTCCATCTATGTTAAACCTATACTGTTTTGATTAATTTAGCCTCTTAATCCTATTTTGTGTGTTTTATCCTTAAAGAAATGTTGGAACTTTGCATAATAGTACAATAAAAAGCGACACAAAATAAATACACTCATTACACTTTTTAAGGTTTACACAGAATAAACCAATAACTACATAATCACATAGCGTGGGTAAGGGGACTAGGGTTTGGGAGAGTGCTGGTTAGATCCCACATTACACATAAATAATAAAATGATTACATAAAAAATGGATAAATGGTCCCTCAGTATTTAGTAGACGACAATTTTATTCTTGAACTTTTAAATTTGATATTAATTTTCTCGAACTCTTTCATGATTGCAAATGGACCAAAATGGCTAATGGATAAGAAAACACGCTGGCATGAGCGCCAATAGTTAGTTGAATTTACTAGAACAAGCTTAAACAAAAATGAAAAAAAAAAAAAAAAAAAAAAAAAAAAAACATACGAGATAAAGCTTCTTCTTCCTCCTTCACCTTCTTATGCATTATCTCAAAACAATAGGAATAAACCAATTTAGCAAATTTTAAACTTAGCTACCCCACCAGTCGTGTCCACCGCAACCATTGGTTGAGTTTGTCACAGAGGTTGTCCTCTCCGAAACCCTTGTTTGAAACCACACACTTATTTTTCTCTCATAAAAAAATTTGAATCAAAAAATTTTCCTTCAATAGGTTCTCTTATAAAATTTGAATTCAGAATCAAAATTACTGACGTAAACACGTGAACTAAACGAGTCATTAAAGTGCTAATATCAGAAAAGAGACTAGTCCACTTGCCTCCAAAACTAGATCAAAGTGATTCTCTTTTTTGGAATTCATTCTAAATTACACTCACTTATGTTTTGCAAACATTTGTGTTTTTATTAGGACTGTACAAAAAAATTGTAAAATCAAAACCGACCGCTCATAAACCGAAAAAAACAGTGCCACGTGGAACTGAAGACAATCGGTTCGGTTAACCGACCAAACTGCCTCAACGGCGGTTCGGTTTCGATTTTGCGTTTAGAGGTTTGGTTAAAAACCGAACCGACCGAATGAAGACTTTTTTTTATGTTGTCGTTTTTTTATGCTGTCGTTTTCCTCTCTATCTCTAATATCTCCTCTGAAGTCTTTGAACTCTCACTCACAGCCTCACTCTCTTCATTTCATCTCTCTGTTTTCTTTTAATGTGTCGTATTACTTTTATAGTGCTTCAAACTCATTAAACCATATGCATAGTTTGAAAAGTAATTAATAGTGAAAAGAATGGGCCCAAATTGCCTAATAAGGCTTAATACAGTCTAGTGCAGCTTAGTTGCTGAGGAGAACTCCTCTACTAGTACTAGATAGAATTTCCTTATGGGAAATCTCCATTTGCATAAAATTTGAATCAACACCAAAAAAGAGTAAAAAAATGAAAAAAAAGAACTTGTTTTCCGTGAATCTTAAATGGATCACATATGAATTCTTTGTTTAGCAGTCCAATGTGCTCATATGGGCTATCTGGTAAAAAAAAAAAAAACAACTAAAGATGTTGGTAACCTGATGGTTAACTAAGGTCACCTTCATGATTACCAAAATTGAAAAATCGACCGAAACCGAAATTCGGTTAACCGAACCGAATAATGTTGTATGTGGTTTGGTTTCGGTGCCCACTCTCAGAAAACATACTTTGTCGGTTCGGCTACCGAACCGACTAAAACCGACGATTTTTAACTACCGAACTAATTTTTATGTAGAAATCAATATTATTAAATATGTGTTTCATATTAAAATAAATATCATTATATATTTTTTTATATAGAAATCAATATTATTTTATATTTTTGTCGAAGTAATATCACAAAATAATAAATCACATGTAATGCACATAACACTTTTCATTAAATTCTTAATGGCCTTTGGTCCCTTCGGAACCATGTTATAAATTTAGGGCGTTCCGTCATAATTAAAAGTTCAGAAATCCTTTGTCCTAAAAGCCCTAAAAATATCCGTATACCAATTTAGGAATATTTCACTTTTCATTTGATCCTTCTCATCAAAGAATATAAATAATTCTCGTGGCAAAGGAATAGAATCCAATCAGACCGTTCATTATTGTCCTTCAATTCTTTGAAGGATATTGTCCTTCAATTTTGACTTCCTTCAAACTCACTTTTCTAGCATATTTGGTGGTTTTATTTATATTCTTTTTATGTATTTTAAAAAATTTTAAATGAAAAAAAAAAAAAGAAAAAGGTTGGAAAGGTAAGTAAGTATATTCCGTACTCCACTAGCAGGTGAGGTAAGTGGTTGGAATTGGTCAGATGCAAAAATGTGTTCGTAAGTTGTACTGCAAAAAAGTAGAAAATGACTCAACTAAAACCGCCACTTCGAAACACGCCTCCAACAGAAAAACAGACTCTTTGGGAAAATCCAAACTTTCACGGTCACCCAATCAAAAACCACCCAAACCACATTTGCCAACACTCACTACTACTTTACTCGTGCTAGATGGAAAGCAGAATCTAGATAGATATTAGTTCCGCTAATGGTTGTACAAAAACAAGAAAGAATAAAATAAATATTAATAATCACTTTTTTTTTATTAAAAAAATACTTTTTTCTTTGAGGAACCACTTTTTTTTTTCTTAAAAAATATATATTAATCCTCGATGGTATTGCAATAAGTTATTAATTTATTATCACTCGTCTTTAATAAATACTCGAATTTAAAATGTAAAATTGGACATTCATAAGAAAATTTACGGATATTGGTTACATAATCTAATTTTTTAAAATAATTAAATTTATTGATAACAATGAGTAATTTTTTCCGTATTTACGATATTATTATAAAAAAATGTCATTTTTTCATTAAAAAGTTTGGCACGTTTTTCTATACAAACTAGAAATGCGACATTTTTCATAAATTTTCTGAAAATTTACTCTGAATTTCATTTTGGATAAGATCTTAGAAAGAGTATCTTATACTTTCAATATAATTTGTTAATATTATGTAATTTTATAATCTTATATTTGCATTAAATTATTTGGGTAATAAAGGGTCTGTCTTATTCTATTCAAAAAGTCAAGATTTCGTTAGAACCTCTCTTCTCATGTAATTTAATGCATTTTTTTGGCCTAAAGTAATTTTTTTTGGTTAAATTTTCATTCAAAATTAACAAGTCACATACTTAATATGGTCACAATAACCATCAACTATAAAAAAAATTTGACTCTAGATATTAACTCGATATACTAGTGAAGACATGTGAAGCACGTAGACAAACACTAAAGTGACGTTTGATTTGGTGGAATGGGGGTGAATAAGAGTATAATGGAATACAAATAGTTATAGATCAAATGATTTATTCAAATTCCATCATTTGGTTGAGCATTAGGATCAAAATTTGTTAAAGATAACTACTATAGTCAATGGATAAAATTAGTGCGATTAAAATCGAGTGCGATCAAAATTTGTTAAAAATAACTACTACAGTTGATGGATAAAATTAGTTGATTGAGAGCAAACTCCAAATACCAAGGACACGAGCGACACGGCCTAGGAACAACTCTAGCCTTACACCAACAAGCACATTGTCAATAACCAACTCGGACATGTGAGACACGTGAATGAAATAAGAATATAAGGAAATCGCCTATGTAATTAGAACACATAAACATGATAAAAATAACATTACTTTTATTATAAACAAAATAAAAAAAAACTGAAAAACAAAGAAGATAACACCACGATAAAAGGACACGTGTTGCTACTAGCATCGAAGCATCTCCCACCCACGATCAACATCGCGTCCAAACGTCCAGCGAAGATATCTTCCTTCACTTGATCTAGAATCCCTCGACCAGGGATCTAACTTGTCAAGGTTAGCCTCTGGCGGCCAACCCTTAGATACGCTATAACCAATCATCTCCACCTCCAACCACGATGTCCTTACACAAAACTCGTTTGCATGTTCTTCGTCATCCGCAACGCTCCCTCACTTTAGGGACTAAAATCCGACCTCCTATTCGATATCATCTCTGCGAACAAATAACAGCTTAATTTGGTAGTGCTGTAGATTTTAGAAAAATTGCTTTTAGTTGTGCTGAAGGAAGAAGCAGTTGTTACAAAAAGCAGCTGAGTATTCGGTAAACTATAATTATAGTAACTGTACTGGTTTCAAAATCAGTGTAATAACGTTTGGTAAATTATGAGGTTGAATTGCTATGGATAGTTAAAAATTACGACTATATTATATTATACTATAATATAATATATATAATTACAATATAATATATATTTATTATTATATTTGATATAATACAAAAAAACTATTATTATATAATATATTATATAATTATGATATATAATATAATAATATTATTGAAATAATAATTGAAATAATTAAAATAACGATTATATTATATTATACTATAATGTAATATATATAATTACAATATAATGTATACAATAAAACTATTATTAAATAACATATTATATAACTATGATATAAAATATAATAATATTATTAAAATGGTTAATATAATTACAATATTATAAAACATATTATAATATTACA
>NW_010365936.1:412857-420487 GCF_000414095.1 Morus notabilis
ATATTATATGATAAAATAATAATATTAGAGTTATTAATATAATTATGATATTATTTGTTACAATATTACTATTATATTATATTATATTATATTACGAGTCTGAATTTTAGATTTAAAAGATTGTAAATTTTAAATTTTATTAGGGGTATTATGAAAGTATCATTAATTGTACTATATTGATTGCCGTACAATCTAAAAGTTAAAGTTATTTTTAGACTATTTTTTATTTTGGCTGTAAATTCTTAAAAAATTCTTCAAAAATTACTTTTAAGGAGATTTATTAAACACTAAAATCAACTTCTATTTATAACAGAAACTGATTTTAAGAGAAAAAAATAATACCAAACTAAACCAACGTCCCATGTGTTGCCTTGCTCTCGCGGACTGGGGCACAACAACCAGCCCCAAAGTAGTGCCGGACCCTAATGAGAGAAGGAGGGAGGCAGTGGTAGCGGGCAAAACAGTAGTCTAGTAAAAACCTGTGTTTGAGAGAGACTAGAGCCTCGTTCACTTCACGGATTAGAGTTTTTAATTCGAGCTGAGATGTGACATTTTCTGATAGCTTTTTACTGTAACAGAAAAAAGTTAAATGTGACATTTTCTGAGAATTTTTTACTGTAGAAACCTAAAATTGAAAACTCAAATCGGTAAAATGAACGAGGTCTATACCTCAATTTTCCTCTCGAGCAAAAAAAAAAAAAAAAAAAAAAAACCTCAATTTTCCTTTCATTAAATGAATTTTTTATTTTTTATAGTTATTTTATTACTTTTTGTAGGGATTTTATTAATTTAGTGAACAAAATAGCAAAGGAAAATTGCTATTACCGGGAAAGTAACTATACAAAAAGGCCATAAGGATCAAAGCGTCAAGCAAAGCAGAGAACGCTTGTCTTGCTGTGAATCTGAGGAGATCCCGGTCGAATAAGAAGAAGCAGAAGAATATGTATAAATAAATCTTGAAAAATATGCTATAAAGTTTGACCGTGGAATCTTTCTCAGAACCACCCAATTACTTGAAAACGAAATCAATCCAATTTTAGGGTTTCGGATTTCTGGTTTTCATCACTCAAATATTCCATCTTCTACCTCATTTGAACTTCTCTCTTTCTCTCTTCCAGTTCTAGCTTTCATTTTTTTTTTCCTTTCTTTCTTCAATTTTGATGGTGAATTATATACTGATTTTGTTCCAAAGTATTTCTAGGTTTTGATCTTTCGATTTTGTTCATCCATTGAAGAATTTCAGCTTTTTTCAAGTGTTTGATATATATATATATATACGTGAAATTTAGCTTATTGTAGTGAAACCATGGACGGGGAATCAAAGGTTCAGGGGGATCCTATCTCCGCACGAACGCCGGCGACGGAGGAAGTCCGGCCGTCGTATTGGCTGGACGCCTGCGAGGACATATCGTGCGACCTAATCGGCGAATTGGTGGATTTTGGCGACGCTTCGGTTTTGCCGGATTCCTTGGGTGGCGACCGCCATGGGAGCAATTGCAACCAGGAAGAGGACGGCCTCGTCGGCGATTTCTTCGGCGGAATCGATCACATTCTTGACAGCTTCAAGAACGGTGACGGCCTCCCTCCGCTCCCCCCGGAGTTCAACGGCAACGGTTGCAGCCTCGGAGGAAGCTTCTACGTGAACGGAGCGTCGGAGGAGATGATGCGGGTCGATTCTTCGAGTTCCCAGTCCAACGGAACCTTCCAGAACAGTCTTCAAAACGGCGACGTTCGACACGCGAGCAAGCCCGCTAATGGCAGCGGGGAGCGGAGTCCCGCCCCTTGCCGCGAGAACGGCGAAAATGGAGTTCGGAAGCTTGAGAATGGTGATGACAGGAGCAGCAAGACGGCTCGATTCGGCAATGGGAAGAGTGAGAGGCATGGGTCGGGCAGGGGACAGTATCACGGCCGGGAGAGGTGTGCTGGCCGGAAGAGAGCGCGGGATTGGGACGAGATTGAACGGAGAGATAGAGATTATGTTAGGAGGAAAGAACATTACAGTAGCAATAGGAGGGACGGCAGAGAAAGGGACTTGAGAGATAGGGGGCCAAAGGGCTACTGGGAGAGGGATAAATCGGGTTCCAATGAGATGGTTTTTCGCATTGGTGCCTACGAAGCTGACCGCAACAGAGAGGCGAAGCCGGGCAATGACAGAAATGAGGAATGTAATGGGAAAGAAGAGAATAAATCTGAAGAGATTAAAGAGAAACTACCCGAGGAACAAGCGCGACAATACCAATTGGATGTTCTTGAAGAGGCTAAGAAGAAAAACACTATAGCTTTCCTCGAGACGGGGGCGGGGAAGACGTTGATAGCTGTTCTCCTAATCAAAAGCCTTAGCAATGATTTGCAAATGCAGAACAGGAAAATGCTCGCTGTGTTTCTAGTTCCTAAAGTTCCGCTTGTTTATCAGGTATTGTTTTCTTTGCTTGTTAATTTGACGGTTTTTGCCCTCTTGAAATCTTACTCAAAGCTTATGTGGTGTCTGTCTAATTTCTTAGCAAGCTGAAGCTATTCGTGAGAGAACCGGTTACCAAGTTGGTCATTACTGCGGTGAAATGGGTCAGGATTTCTGGGATGCTCGAAGATGGCAGCGAGAGTTTGAAACAAAACAGGTAATCTTTAAAGTCTCTCATTGGGGTAAAACATACTATGCTTTTATGATAGACAAACTTACTTGTAATCGTAAATTAACGACTTGCTTTCCTCAATTCATTTGCCTTGCTTTTCTAGGACTATCAGCAATTACTCTGCGTGCTCCTTGTGCCTCCATGGCTGTAAAATATGAAGTTTTGGTTCCATTATACTTTATACGTTCTGTTTTTTGTTTTGCCGCTGAGGATCTGTTATTCATAGTTTCAGCTTGAGGGATTTTCTGTGTTAGTCGTGATGTAGAGGTTGAGGTTGTTAATTATGGAGTTGATATATGTGTGCACAAATTAGTCCATGAAAATGCAAACTAGAACAATTTTGACACTATTTAGGATCTTCATTTACGCAAAAGTGTGAATCGTTCACTCTTACTTGATATTGAAGCAATCGTACCCGTTTCTGAAGTTAGGGAAGGAAGAGAAGGGTATCTTGTCAGCAGTAAATCTGTTATGAAGTTATTTTCTGGTTAAAGCCAAACGGTTCATGCTCCTTCATTCTATAAATGGACGTGGCTCGTAAAATGAAAACTATATAGGCTGAACGGGGAACCTGAATAATTAATCATGCATGCAGGCTTCTGACTGGTCTGTTACTTTGGAGTCTCATTTTGGGATTCATCTAGATCATCCAGCATAGTGCGCCTTTACTTTGAGCTTTTTTTAAGCTGTCCTAACTTTTTGTTAGATTCCAGTCCCGTTATTGTTCTGTCACCAGACTCACTTCTATTATTGATCCTTTAACCTGCTTGTTGCTGAATTTTCTGATTAATATTCTACTCTGAACTGCAGGTTCTAGTAATGACTGCTCAAATTCTCTTGAACATCCTGAGACACAGCATAATAAAAATGGAAGCAATCAATCTTTTGATTCTGGACGAGTGCCATCATGCCGTGAAGAAACATCCATATTCTTTGGTGATGTCCGAGTTCTATCATACAACACCCAAGGAGAAGAGACCATCTGTGTTTGGGATGACTGCTTCCCCTGTAAATTTAAAAGGTTTTTTTTTTTTAAATTTATTTTCAACATTGTTTTTTCTTGGCAATGCTGCAATTTCCATATGTCAATAAAATTCACGATTGTGGTTCTATTCAGGTGTCTCCAGCCAGGTAGATTGTGCAATCAAGATACGTAATCTTGAAAGTAAATTAGATTCCACAGTTTGTACCATTAAAGATCGTAGAGAGCTAGAAAAATATGTCCCGATGCCCTCTGAAACGGTGGTGGAGTACGACAAAGCAGCCACTTTGTGGTCCCTTCATGAGCAGATAAAACAAATAGAAGTAGAAGTTGAAGAAGCTGCAAAATCAAGCTCCAGAAGAAGTAAATGGCAATTTATGGGAGCCAGAGATGCTGGAGCCAAGGAAGAACTGCGCCAAGTTTATGGTGTTTCAGAAAGAACAGAAAGTGATGGGGCTGTAAATTTAGTTCAAAAGTTGAGGGCTGTAAATTATGCACTTGGTGAACTGGGTCAGTGGTGTGCTTACAAGGTAGCATTCGCCATTTTTAACGTATAGTTGTTAATCAGACATGTCTTTGTCAACTTCATAAATTTTGGTTGGATGATTACTCTTTACTCCACAGGTTGCACAATCTTTCCTGGCAGCTTTACAAAATGACGAGAGGGCTAACTACCAGCTTGATGTTAAGTTTCAAGAGTCCTACCTGAGCAAGGTTGTCTCTCTTTTACAATGCCATTTGTCAGAGGGAGCTGTCTCTGACAAGGAGAAAGTCTCGGATTCAGAGAGTGAAGTCCCTTATGATGGCACTGATTCTAACGAGATTGAGGAGGGCGAGCTTCCTGACAGTCATGGTAAGTCTGTTAACCTTTATGAACTGCTTAAATGAAACAAACTGAACTGCTCTCTAGATATATATATATATATATATATTTGAATAAAAACAAAACAGAACGGATGTTGGCCATGTGAAGCACAGAAAAGAAGATTATATCTCGGTTATTGTAGTGCATAAGTGTGTTCTGCCTCTTTTTTATTCTACATTCTTTTTTCATTTAACTGAGTGTTGTTGCTTCTACTTATTAACTTTTTAAAAAAATAAAAAATAAAAAAGGCAAAAGACCACCCGATAGTTGCAATTCTTATACGGAACAAGGTAAACTCAATAATTACACAGAACTCTTTTCTCTCTTTTTTTTCTTCAGTAATTGAGTTCATTAGTCATTAATGCAATTGAATTTGCAATAACTTGGGATTCTTTGTTTATGTCTCTATTTGTATTGTCTAGTCGTCTCGGGTGGTGAGCATGTGGATGTGATTATAGGAGCTGCTGTAGCTGATGGAAAAGTGACACCAAAAGTGCAGTCTCTAGTTAAGATACTTCTTACGTATCAGCACACAGAAGATTTTCGTGCAATCATCTTTGTGGAGCGTGTTGTGTCTGCTTTGGTTCTTCCAAAGGTTCTATATATTAATACATATTATTTTCTGAGCCTTTCTGATTGAGTTTTCTCTTCTCAGTTCCATATTATGTATCGCAACATTCTGTCAAGCATGCAGGTTTTTGCAGAACTTCCATCTCTAAGCTTCATTAGGTGTGCTAGCTTGATTGGTCATAACAATAGTCAGGAAATGCGAACTTGCCAAATGCAGGACACAATAGCCAAATTCCGGGACGGTCGTGTATGTTCAAATCCTGTCCTTGCTGACTTGATAAATAGATGGAAATAATCATTTCTAGATGCTTCTTTATCTGAAAAGATCTTGCACTTGTTTAACAGGTCACATTGTTAGTTGCTACTAGTGTTGCTGAGGAAGGTCTTGATATTCGGCAATGTAATGTAGTGATTCGCTTTGATCTTGCAAAAACTGTACTGGCTTATATTCAGTCTAGGGGCCGTGCTAGAAAGCCGGGATCCGACTATATCTTGATGGTTGAGAGGTACATAATTTCATCAGGTTCAAAATTTCAAATAAATTTAGACAACAAAACTATCTTTTATGTTCCATTTGTTGCCACATAGTATAGTACTTGGTGCTTGGTCAGTTGGTCTCGTTCATTATCAGCTTTACTTTTTAACTTGATCTGGTTGTAATCTTTCTCATGGAATAATGCTTGGGAACTTAGTCCTTTTCTTTAATCTTTTTAGGGGGAATCTATCACATGAAGCATTCTTAAGGAATGCCAGGAATAGTGAGGAAACCTTACGGAAAGAAGCAATTGAGAGAACTGACCTGAGTCATTTAAAGGATACTTCGAGGCTAATTTCAATTGATACAACACCTGGTACAATGTACCAGGTGGAGTCAACTGGTGCTGTTGTGAGTTTAAATTCTGCTGTTGGACTCGTCCATTTTTACTGCTCTCAGCTGCCCAGTGACAGGTGCTTCTCTTCAGTCAATTTATTCATCTTTCAAGGGATTTTTGCTACAATACAATATCAAAGAATCTTTGGTTAAAATTTTAATTGCTGTCGCATTCGTTGTCCAGGTATTCAATACTTCGTCCCGAGTTTGTTATGGTAAGGCATGAGAAGCCTGGAGGTCCCACTGAATATTCATGCAAGCTTCAACTTCCTTGTAATGCCCCATTTGAGACACTTGAGGGTCCTGTATGCAGTTCAATGCGCCTTGCACAACAGGCACGCATCATTCTATCATAAACATGCTAAGCCTTCGTCTCAAAGCATGCAATAGTTCTCATTTTCGTTTTCCTTTGTGGATCTGTAGGCTGTTTGTTTGGCTGCTTGCAAGAAGCTGCATGAGATGGGAGCATTTACTGACATGCTTTTGCCAGACAAGGGAAGTGGAGAAGAAAGAGAGAAGATTGACCAGAATCATGAAGAAGATCCACTTTCTGGGACTGCTAGGCATAGAGAGTTTTATCCTGAAGGAGTAGCTGATGTTCTTAAGGTACCTACCTCTATCCTTCTTGTTTTATGGTTTAGATTGTCTCCTTGTAACTTTTAGTTTAACAAGGACCAGAACTTTAATAGAACTTGTACTTTCTTTGTTATTTCAGGGAGAATGGATCTTATCTGGAAGGGATGTTTGCAACAACTCCAAAGTGCGTTTATTTATGTATGATGTGAAATGTGTAAACATAGGCTCTTCGAAAGATCCGTTCTTGACTCAGGTTTCAGATTTTGCAGTGCTTTTTGGCAATGAGCTGGATGCAGAGGTATCTTGTTTTTATTTATATCTTTGCTGTGGTCTTATCAATTTCACCCTTTAACTGTAGCTTTCTGCTGATAGGTGTTATCGATGTCGATGGATCTATTTATCGCTCGAACCATGACTACAAAGGCATCGCTTGTCTTCAGGGGTTCGATAGATATCACACAAAGTCAGGTTAATTATTTGATTACCTTACGGGAATCTGATTAATTTAAAAAGCATCTTACTGCATAGATTTTCAGCTACTGATACTTGAGTGAAATTACTATTTTTTACAGTTGGCATCCCTTAAGAGTTTTCATGTAAGAATGATGAGCATTGTGCTTGATGTGGATGTTGAACCTTCCACCACTCCCTGGGATCCTGCAAAGGCATATTTGTTTGTCCCTGTGGTTAGCGATAAGTCTGTAGATCCTTTTGAAGAAATTGATTGGGATCTGGTTGAGAAAATAATTGGTATAGATGCTTGGTGCAATCCCCTTCAAAGAGCTCGACCAGATGTTTACCTTGGCACAAATGAGCGTACATTAGGTGGAGATAGAAGGGAGTATGGGTTTGGGAAACTGCGTCATGGCATGGCTTTTGGGCAGAAGTCCCATCCCACATATGGTATTAGAGGAGCTGTTGCTCAATTTGATGTTGTGAAAGCGTTTGGATTGGTTCCTAGTTGGGGTGCACTTGAAGTGCAGAAGCATGTAGATTTTCCCCAAGGCAAACTTATAATGGCTGATACTTCTACCAGTGCAGAAGAGTTGGTTGGGAGAATTGTAACAGCTGCTCACTCTGGGAAGAGGTTCTATGTGGATTCAATAAGCTATGGTATGACTGCAGAGAACTCTTTC